>NC_041391.1:213767406-213815571 GCF_002162155.2 Triticum dicoccoides
CGATCACTGTTCAACCAGAGAGGCAGCATCAATCGGCTTCAGTTAGCAGCAGTAGCGATGGAATCGCTCGATCGGGTTCAGTTAATAGCCATCGATCGATCGCTTGGGTTCAGTAACGCGTAGCCTGCAGTGCAATCGCTGAGGTTCAGTTAGAGCCCAATGCCTCGCTCGGGTTCAGTTAGAGCCAACGCCTCGCACACATGCGCATACGTGTACGAGAGAAACGCGCATCGCTCAGCCCCCGACCACCCACCATAATCGGGAACTCATCGAATTTTTCCTCGCCCTCGCTTCTACCATGGTCTTTTCCGTCATGGACGACCCAAAGAATGTCATGCAGCTGCGTCTCCGGGCCGCCCAGGACGAAAAGCCCATTTTCTGTCATGATTTTTTTGGCATAGAAGTAGGATCCCACCACATCTATGATGATACCAGGTTTTGTCACAATTATCGTCATAGAAGTGTCATAAGTATGACAAAAAAAATTAGTTCGGCCCAAAATGTCACGGATGCGTCTTTTTTTGTAGTGTTGGTTCAAGCCACACCTTAGGCAAGCCACACTTGGGCCCACATGGCATACACACAATAAGTGTGGCAAGATTCCCTTAGGCTTGCCAACTTGTGGCCCACATGGCATACACACAAAAATGAGAGCCACAAGTTGGCAAGCCTAGGGGAATCTTGCCACACTTTCTGTGTGTATGCCATGTGGGCCCAAGTGTGGCTTGCCTAAGGTGTGGCTTGAACCAAACACTCACAAACTTGCCTAACCTTAGGTGTAGCAATCTTTGGCAAAGTAGTTACAAACCAAATAGCCCCAAAGTGTGGCTAGAAACCAAACATCCCCTAAATACCACACTATAGCATGTAAGCTTTGAGTTATATGTGCATGATGTAGACGTTCGTTTAATTCTTATAGTTCATCTCATTAAAAATCAATTAGTTTTTATAAAAAAGTTAATCTATTTTATGATTCATGGAATTGTGCATTGTAAAGCATAAAGTAAAAACAAATAATGGCAATTCAACTAGAAAAAAAGTTTTGGTAGTTATGATACGGAAGATTCTAGAACAAGGGAGAAGCACTTGTGTTTTGAGGTTTGTGCATTATGCTTAAGTTCAACCATGGAGTCTGCTAGATTGTACATGTGGCAAAATCCGGTGGGGGCTAGAAGATGGTGCCAAGGGCCAAGTGGAGGGAGACTATGAAGGCGTGCACAAGTGCCAGATCGATATTCAAAGAGAGGGGGCGAGAATGTGAGCTGTTGCACATAGTGGCGGAGCCATGAAAAATAAATGAGCTAGGGGGCCAAGCATTGCTAATCCTTTACGAGGAGGGCCAATTCATCAACTTAAACCATTTTACCAGCAATTGATCTATTGATCACATTCATATTAGCCTCAATATATAGTGATGTTAGGGGGAGGGCAGGGCCCTTGCTGCCCATGTCCTCGCCACTGTGCGCGCGCCTGAGAGATGATGCGGAAGGCATGGATTATGATAGGGGGATGTTGGATATATAATTAATGTGGGTGTATTAGCTATGTAATCCTATATAGAGAGGTATAGATTGATTGATATGTACGTCGGAAAGAGGGTGAGCCCTCACTAGATATATAGATTGATCGGTTTGTGGGGAAAACTGGGAAAGACCTAGCTATATATACACACACATAGAGGAACATCGATCGTTGTGCATGCACGTGAGAGATAAAGAATGCCCAATATGATGAAGACGGCCGGGGAGGTGTGTGTGTGTGCATGCATGGGACACCGACCTAAAGAAAAAGATTGCATGTGTGCGAGGGATAATGCCGCGTGGTAGTGTGTGTGCATGCATGCATGAGAGAAAGCTAGTGGTACAATTATAAAGAGAAGACGACTGTGTGGGTGTAAAAGACTAGGTGTTGTCATAATCAATGTAAAGTTGAATTCAAATATTTGAATAAGAAATCATGATGTTTGAAACCCATGCATGCATGAATATAACTGAGATATGCGCGGTGTGGTTTGGAAACGAACATGTTATACTTTATACACATTGAACAAGGAGAGGCTGATTTGAATTTGAGATACCGATGGTAGACATCGTTTGGCCACATTGCATCCGTGCATGGACTCACTATTCTAATTGGAGATGATGGGTGGCTTTTGCATCACATATCTATATCTACTAGCAAGATGCCCATGCGTTGCAAGGAAAATCAAGACGCATTTGTATGAGTAGTTTATGTTGTGGGAGAAAAGGATGAACACGAGAAGGCCTTATTTGCAAATGTGGAGAGGGGTGTGGGTATCTTTTTGCAAATTTGCCATAGTTTCCTTCCTATCCGTCAGATATAAATTGGACGACCTATATTGCAGGATGGCAGGCACACCATCATCACCAACTCTGTTTTTATAAGAGTAGATGTCGGCGTTCTGGGAACGGGGGTACCCAGACTTGCCTGCCTGCGGCCTGCAGCGTGGCTCCAGGAGTGGCCCACTACGACCCATCTTCATCAACACATGCTCAAGACCCTTGCGAGGGGCCAAGCCTCGCGGGGCGGACGACGGGAGGCTTCCTCGGGCACGGCCTCGTCAGGCTGGCTCGCGACGAGGCGGAGAGATCAAGGCAGGGTACCTCGCGAGGTGCTCATGACGCAAGCCATGACGACCAAGGCCAGGCGGGTGCCAGGCGGGCGCCGGCCTACGGAAAGTCCTTGTTTCCTCTTTGGTGCAAAGGGGGCAAGCGCAGGCGAGAGTATCAAGCAAAGCAACCATTTCGGTGCAACAAGACCAAGACCAGCAGGACGGCAGGATGGAGGTCATCGTGGAGCCCAAGTCGGCGTCATCGTTAGGGTCTTTGGCAGGCAAGGACCAACTTTAGTCATGATAAGTGTACTAGATGTTCCCCTTCAAAATGGCCAATTGTTGGCGCCCTTCCCGCTCAATATTTGGAAAGAGGCCCAGGGCCTCCGCCTATAAATAGGACTAGCCACCCACAGGGTAGAGGGATCCGCATCTGGAGACAGAAGATACTGGAGGCATTTGATACAGAGAGAGAGAGGCGACTGAACTCCCCTAGCAGTTCATCGCACCAGCCAAGAACAGACCCTCGCGAGGCTGTTCTTCCCTTGTACTATTCAACATCGGCCCTAGAGGCAATCCACCACACCACACACTGGAGTAGGGTATTACACCACAATGGTGGCCTGAACCAGTATAAATATCGTGTCCTCTGTGTTGTTCTTCGTGTAGTTTAGATCCTTGCGAGGCGACGAGACATGGGTAGGCAGGGGGTGTGATCTCTGTGTGCACCCTAGAGTTCGAACCTTGAGGGTCTACCGGAACCCGAAATCCGACATTTGGCGCGCCAGGTAGGGGTGCGCCGGAATGCGCCTTCCGTCACCTCGTGTTTCGCCGCCCGTCGCATCATCATCATCATGTCCGGCGACCCAACGGGCAATCCCGATCACTGGGCAGCCTGGCCCGCCCGTGCACAGCCGCTTGCCCAGGGCGACCTCAACCCTGTGCCCCAGGCAGCCTGCGGTCCGCAGGGTGCTGCGGGCCACGGGCGACGCGGCCAGGCGGCACCAGCTCTCACGCCGCGGCAGGTGCGGTCGGTAGCAAGGGCCTCAAGCCACGCCGCGGCCACGGTGCCGTACACCCGGCGGGAGCAGGCAAACTCAAGGGCCGCACTCACTATGGCCCGAGAGCTACTGCGATGCAGGTTGGTAGAGGGTGGCCGCGACGTGCTCCTGGAGCGGGTGGTGGAGGTCCTGGGCTCCGCCGCCTCGGGGGCTCACCCCTTCGGCGCCCAGCCACCGCCTCAGGCCCAAGGAGGACCGCACGGAGGCCCCACATGCGCCCGCACAGCTCCGAGCGGATTCCAGGGCCACTCCAACACCACCCTAGCCGTCGGCGCCTGGCTGCCGCTAGTGCCGCCTCCGCCTCCGGCCAACGAAGGGGGATCCACTACAGTCCACGGTCCCAATGGGCCACCGCGCTACCACTCCTAGGTGGGCATCCCGAGCGGGACTGCGTGGCACACGGGGCACTACAGCGAGGCATTCGGGGCGGCGGCCCCGGAAGCGTATGTGCCCCACATGGTGGATCAAGGACATGCGCAGGAGGAAGACCATGGCTTGTTCCTTTGCCCAGGCTGGGGGGAGGAGACACACGAAGCCGAACTCTTTTAGGAGCCCAAGGAAGGCCTCGTCGACCGCGTTGGAGGCAGCGACTATCGGGTACCGCTAATCCCTCAGGAACATGCATACGCTAACCATGGATCGCAGGAGGTACAGGTCGTCGCGCCGGATGGCCGCCCCAATCCAGCAGCTTCCTACCCCTCAGGAGGAGGGCACCGGGGGCTGCAGGAGGGGGCCGAGATCCGGACTAGCCCCCGCGATGCTCGGAGAAAGGCATCCTCAGGAGGTAGGCCTTCTGCCGGGGAGGTGCCTCAGGGCCTACCCCCGGCAGAGGACCCGTGGTCGTCGGGGGAACCGCTAGCGACCGCTCTATCCCATCGGTGGCGTCCTCGGTCTCCGGCTGTCATCGATGGCGATAGAGTGTGGCGCAAGGTGGGGCCCTCGTCTGGCGATATGAAGCAAGGCCAGTACCTGTGAAGAAGGCCTAGTGCCTATGAAGCTCGCCGCCCCGTGACACTCTCATGTAATAATGAGTGGGGTTGTACATGCCCCGGAGTCTCCGGAGAGCCGCCCTCGGGCCTCAGGGGCCCACGCCCACGCCCAGTGGCAGCACTTAGCTCCGCGCTGGTGAGAAGATGTCGAAGACTAGACTAGGTGCCGGACGTGGCCTTTCTGCTATTTTGCCTTTCCTTTGGTTGTTGTTTTTCCCCGTTCGGATTTAAGTTGGATTTGAGCTTGAGACTTGCGTGTGTTCGGGGAAGGGGTGTTTAGTCTCGTTCGAGCAATTTCTCACGTTCTGGTTACCGCCTTACGTCCATCCAGCCTTAGCCGCCTCCCCTCGTGAGCCCCTCGCGAGCCGGGCCAGGCCCAGCATGTGTGCAGCCTAGACTGCCATCGCCACACCCTCTCAGGAGGTTCTCCTAGCAGGTTCAATAGGCTCGATCAGGAGGCACTCAGGACACCACGGCCCTCCGCAGGCTAGCTCGGGGCCCATGCGGGTCAAAGGTAAACAAGACAGTCGACTCGCCACTAAACCAGCCGCCTAGCGCAGGCACACGGGTGATATCATGTCTACAAATACGCTAACTACAAGTTTTTACACGAGGGGCTCCCCCTCCCAAAATGCTCTTACAACCTTCTGGGCCAAGCCCGAGATCTCTCCGCGCAGGGTAAAAGCAGGAATAGCATGCGGTCAATCGGATAAATCCCCCAATGCAAGAGGTACCTCCGGAGTCGTCACTAGCAACGCTGGCCTCGCCATCACCTTCTACGTCACCGTCACCAGCACCTGGGCCGTTCACCATGCCGCCCTCATCAGCCACCACGACCACACCGTCGTCATCAGCGGTGAAGGCCCTAACAAGGGCGTCCACATTGTCTTCCACCCAATGTGCCAGGTTGCCCCGGATGGCCAGGGGCACCGGTGCGATGGCAGCATCGAAGTCAAAGTGGGGGTCCATGTTCTGAAGATGACTGAAGGCACGAGAAAAAGCCCGCCCAAGCAGGGCACGGCTCCTCTCCTCCACCAACCTGTCGGCTCTGCCCGACCGAGTCTCTAGCTGCATCACCATGTTTGTGAATAACTGAAGGTTACCAGCATAGTTAACCTCATGAGGCTCCCCAACTGCTGCCTCACAGATGTTGCCCAAGGCTGTGTTAGCTCTTTCCCGAAGCGCGCAGAGCATAGGGCCATGCATGTGCTCCAGGGTCTGCCGCTGGCGTATCTCGTCCTCGCTCCGCCGCGCGACAGCCTCAGCCGCGTCCACCCTTTGATGGAGAAGAAGCGCCTCGGCGCGGGAGGAAGCCAGTTTCGCCTGTGCCGCGCCAAGGGCGGCCCCGGCAGCGTCCGCATGTTGCGTCACTTCATCCATCTTGGCCTTCAAGGCGGCGGTCCTGCCCTCTTCTTCGACCTTGATTAACTCCAGCCTCTCCTCGAACTCGCGCTCGAGGTCCAAGCGGGCCGCCGCCAACCGGCGATCAACCTCTTCTAAGGCTCGGGCTTCCCTCGCGGCAACGTCATCCTCCGCCTGCGCCACCAGGCGCTCCCTCGTCTCCAATCGCTCGAAGTCCAGGGTGCGCTCGGTGGCCTCTAGCGTCAGTGCCTCCTCACATCTCTGAAGCTCTGCCCAGTCAACCGAGCCCCCTTGATTGACGCAAGGGCCGCCTCGCGCAACTCCACCTGTTGCTCCACGGAGCTACTCTAGGCCCGGAGCTCTCACGCCCGCTCTTCTGCGGCCTTGCGCCGCTGGTTAGCCTCCTGAGCCTCCTCGACGGCCCGGGAGCAGGCCTCCCGAGAAGCCACCAGCGACACGTCGGCTTCCTCATTATCGAGGTCACACTGATGGCGCGCAAGGGCAACATCCACCTTCAACTTGCGCCTCTCCTCAGCTAGGCGCAGGCCCTCGACCACAAGGCGCGCGTCCTCGTCAGCAAGCTCTACACCAAGCTGGCTCACTGCATCAGCCGCCCTTTGGAGGAACACTTGGCGGAGGGCGCGGTGCTCCCGAGCATGCTCGAGCAAGTCTTCCGCGTCATCCTCCGCCCCAGGCACGCGCAGAGGGCCACGGACCAGCACTCCGCCTCTGGGCAGGGGGCTGGGGGCTGGCGCCCTCACGATGGCCGGAAGCATGGCCCAGAGCCGGTTCGTCCCCCAAGGAAGAAGGCAAGACCGACCTCAGCCAGTCATCTTCCACGACCAATCGAAGAGCACAGGGCAGGCTGGCTATGCCCTGGGAGGGCTCGTGAAGGATGGTCGTGAGGTGCGTAGAATCATGACGCATCACAGGATGGCTCACCTCTCCAACGGACCTCAACACATGGGTAGTGCTTGAGCCCGGGGCGCCTGGGGACGGTGGAGAGGGCGAGGCCTGGAGGGATGGATCCTCAGCCATCTCCGTGAGCTCGGCGGGAAGGGCCCTGCAAGGCAATGATCAGCTGAAGTAGCAGGAAAGTAAGGGACTGAGAAAGGGGAAGGCTTACTCATCAGCGGCAAAGTACTTCCTGCGCTTCAATAGGCGGCAAGGGTAATCATCACCCAAGGCCTCCCTTCTCTTTCGGAGAGCCTCGAAGTCCACACGGAAGCGGCCCAGGAGCTCGGCGCAAGGGTCAGCCTGCGACGAGGAAGAAGCGCCAATGTGACCAACGTCGGGGGCATCGCCCTGGCACCTGCTGCCGGATGCCGCACCATGGAGGGTGGCCGTGGCCTCAGGGGCCTCTTCCACGGGAGCCGCGGGCCACGGCTCAATACCTTCAGCCGCCACAGGGCAGACCTCAGGAGCTGCCGCCTCAGGAGTTCCGCGTGGCGTCATCGTCCCGATGATGGCCCCCTCAGCCCCCAGCGGCCCTTGCCTCCCAGCTCCACCACTCGTGGAGGGACCGTCGTGGGCAGCCGGAAGGGCAACCACCATGACTGGGTTCTCGCGAGGTCCCCTGAGGCCTGTGGGGCGCAGCCCCCATTCATCGAAGCTGGGCATCTGCTTCACAAAATCAGCCCTGTTTGAGCAAAGGTACAGCAGGGCGCCCCCTTGCCGGATGCTGCCAGGGGAAGGGTCCCCAGTCAGGATCATGAGAACCTTCCTTAGCACTTCAGGCATCAGATCTTCCTCTTGGAGCCTCATGCGGTCTTCACGCCCCCCGAAGGCCCACATCCATCGGGAATGACGCTGGAGAGGGGCAATGCAGCACAGGAGGAACTCCTTCACCACCTTGGGCGCCGTCGCACCGAGCGCCCTCAGGTTCGCAAAGCGATGCCAGATGAAGACGAGCCGGGAGCTCGTGAGCGTCTCCTGGCAAGGTGGGCTCTGAGAGCAGGGGGCTGGGTACTCCGACATCCACGTGCAGCCACCGCTCTCGGAAACCAGTCGCAACCGGAGGAAGGCTGAAATCAATTCCCGAAGCCGCTGTTTCTGGTGCGGCAAGGAAGCTCACGCACCCCGAGCATTGGGTGGGGTCGCTGAGGCGCAAGGAGAAGAAGTGGCGCAGCAAGGCAACCGAAGGAGGAATGCCCATCATCGCCTCGCAAACAAAAGCGAAAACGGCAAGAAGAGTAATAGATTCGGGACCCAAATGCATCATGAGGATCTGGTAATGGGAAAGTACGGTGTTGAAGAAATCAGAAAAGGGGGGAACCAGTCCCGCCCACAGGGCGTCGGCGAAGTACTGGACCTCGGTGACTATTCTGTCTATAGAGAAGTGAGTCGCGGGCCAGACCGTCGTCCTCCCGCACTCGTTGAAGATGGTGGCAAGGGCAGAACTGACATTGTCCAAGCCTTCCCCGTTGAGTATGATCGACCGGTCAACAGCAGGAGCCATCGACGGTGATGGGCGGGGTGAGGTCACAGACTTTTGCCCTTTCCCCTTCTTTGTCGGAGCCATGGTGACAGGAAGGGGGAGGATTCAAGATTGGATTGGAAGCGGAGGCAGGAGCTCGAGAGAAGGAAGAGCAGAAGGCGCACGAGCAGCGAGAAGAGGGGTGACTGTGTGCAACGGCGGGTCCGCCTAGCTGGGCGCAAAATAAGGAGGCGTGGGGGAACAGGGACGCCCACGTCCAATCAACCGCCACGCGGCGCCCAAGGCCGCAGGCTATTGGGGCCCGCGGCGCTTCACACTTGCCCCTTCGCTTCTCTGCTAAGCCAAGTCCAAGCACGCCTTGGGCCCGGGGGCTACTGTCGGTGTTCTGGGAACGGGGGTACCCAGACTTGCCTGCCTGCAGCCTGTGGCGTGGCTCCAGGAGTGTCCCAGTACGGCCCATCTTCATCAACACATGCTCAAGACCCTCGAGAGGGGCCAAGCCTCGCGGGGCGGATGACAGGAGGCTTCCTCGGGCATGGCCTCGTCAGGCTGGCTCGCGAGGAGGCGGAGAGATCAAGGCAGGGTACCTTGCAAGGTGCTCATGACGCAAGCCATGACGACCAAGGCCAGGCGGGCGCCAGGCGGGCGCCGGCCCGCGCAGAGTCCTTGTTTCCTCTTTGGTACAAAGGGGGCAAGTGCAGGCGAGAATATCAAGAAAAGGCAACCATTTCGGTGCAACAAGACCAAGACCAGCAGGACGGCAGGATGGAGGTCATCATGGCGCCCCAGCTGGCGTCCTCGTCATGGTCTTTGGCAGGCGAGGACCAACTTTAGTCAGGATAAGTGTACTAGATGTTCCCCTTCAAAATGGCCAATTGTTGGCGCCCTTCCCGCTCAATATTTGGAAAGAGGCCCAGGGCCTCCGCCTATAAATAGGACTAGCCACCCACATGGTAGAGGGATCCGCATCTGGAGACAGAAGAGACTGGAGGCATTTGATATAGAGAGAGAGAGGCGACTGAACTCCCCTAGCAGTTCATCGCACCAGCCAAGAACAGACCCTCGCGAGGCTGTTCTTCCCTTGTACTATTCATCATCGGCCCCAGAGGAAATCCACCACACCACACACTGGAGTAGGGTATTACACCACAATGGTGGCCTGAACCAGTATAAATCTCGTGTCCTCTGTGTTGTTCTTCGTGTAGTTTAGATCCTTGCGAGGCGACGAGACATGGGTAGGCAGGGGGTGTGATCTCCGCGTGCACCCCAGAGTTCGAACCTTGAGGGTCTGCCGGAACTCGAAATCCGTCAATACAGATACCCCTATAAATTATATTTTGTATTTTTCTATATAGTGTACGAATAACTTTAACTTTGAAAGATGGTCGTTGGATGAAGCCAATCCGACGGGGCAGAGATGGCAAATTCGAGCACTACTGGCCGTTGGATATCATCTACATTCCACCAGATTTTGCCACATGTACAATCTAGAAGACTCCATGGTTGGACTTAAGCATAATGCACCAACCTCAAAACACAAGCATTTCTTCTTTGTTCTAGAATCTTCCGTATCATAATTGCCCAAATGTCACATGTACAATCTAGAAGACTCCATGATTTGCCATTATTTGTTTTTACTTTATGCTTTACAATGCACAATTCCATGAATCTTAAAATAGATTAGCTTTCTTAAAAAAACTAGATGATTTTGAATGAGATGAACATTAAGAATTAAACAAACATCTACATCATGCATATATGACTCAAAGCTTACATGCTATAATGTGGTATGTATTCATATTTTGGTTGCCAAATGTCATGCGTGCAATGCACGTGTACCTTACTAGTCTAAATGGTGTTTGCATGTGTGTTGTGGATGTTAAACACATTGTACGTAGTATGATACATGGTTTAGATTCCGAACATCTAGCTGGAGCATACATGTACTATGATTTGAATTCAACATAAAATGGATACATATATTTGAATTTGAGATCGTATGTACATGTAGTTTGTATTTATATAGGAATTAACTACTCCTATATTCATGCATGTGTTGTGAAGATAATATTTAGATGGTTGTATAACTAACCCGAGTACAACCCCATTCAAATAGGGAAAATGTAATCAAATTTAGTCCATATGCTAGACAACAGGAATTGTTTTTTTATTGTTGACGGAAGTGCAAATTGATTTGGTACTGTACATGTTATGTTTGTTGTCCCAATTTTTCTAGTTTTGTTGTTGTTGCATTTGAATACATTTCTAGTAATATAGTAAAACGGGACATGGCTCTCTCTAGTGATGAGGTGCGAATTGTCTTTTTTTGTACACGTTAGGCTTGTTCTCCCGAAATTCCGAGTCGCGCCTTGTTATGCCGAAATTTCAAGCTAGCATCTCTGTCTATCGTGCTGCGAAACTCCCGCCTCTTCAACCCGCGCCTTGTTACCCCGAAATATTTAAGATATATCTTTGTCTCCTTGTGCTCCGAAAACTCCCTCAATCTTAACCCGCGCCTTGCTATCCCGAAATTACAACGCGCACGAAAACTCCCACTTCCTGTGAAATCCCAACACGCAAAATGCCCATGATACCACTGAACCGAAAGAACCGGCTAGCTCAAATTGGTGGGGGTACTTTCGTAACTTACCCCACATTTCGGACAAGCACGTCCCTAAGCCATGGTTCCCCCTACCATCCCATCCACCCACCAATTCATACACCGAGGCCACAAAAACCTGCGAAGCCCCACACCCTCCTCTGTCCGCCACCCAGCCGGAGCCTCTGCCCCGACGACGTCGTCCACAGCAACACCTCGACGTCCCTCATCCACCATACCAGATGAGGATCCGTCATCGATCTCGTCGTCTCGCCGGTTCAGCCACCCCGTCCTCCACCTCCAAGGAGCTGCCCCGACGTTCCCCTCGTCTTTCGCGCCACCTCCATTTCCACACCGCCGTCTTCACCCGCACCATTGGAAGAGCAACATCATCACCGTTTCCTCGGATGAAGCTGAGGCCTAATCGGCGCCACCAAAGAGGTACTACACTAATCACCACATTTTCTTCTTGATTCGATCTCATGGTGCTGCCGGCGCTCAGTCCCAAGCCAACATGGCGTGGCTCCATCCACGGCGGCGTTGGGGGCCACTTCCTCCACGGCATCGCTCCCATGGTGGAGACGTCCACATCAGTAGGACCTGCAGCTGCTTTGGCTCTCGTTCGTGCTACTTCTCTACTCTTGCTCACGGTCCCCTACCTGATCTGCTCTTGCTCATGTTGTTGCTCTCGCTCTTGCTCTTGTTTGCACTGCTGCTCCGAGCCCCTACAGCTGCTACCCGAGATGCTGCTACATGACCAGCTGCCCTAGCTCTCGCACGCGCTGCTGCTGCTACTAGTGCTTTTCTGCTACTAGTGCGTTCAGTTTCGACAGCAAAATTCAGTTTTGATAGTTAAATTCAGTTTCGACAATTAAATTCAGTTTTGACAGTTCAGTTCAGAGATGAACGGCTGATGTATTTTATATCTAGCACTTTGTGGTTACGTATTTTACTTCATCTATTGGAGATTCTATTAGAATTCCACTCAAGTTAACGTTGTCTCTCTTGTCCTGCTTCAGCCTCACTGTCGTACAACTCATCGGAGCTGCTCCGACGATGAAACGCTCCATCACAGCAGAGCAGTACCCCGGGCTCCATCTCCAGATGCCTAAGATCTTCTTACCCTCCTTCGACAGCCAAATCAGCCGGGGCATCCAACGACAAACCCAATCACGCTGAGATCGACATGGCTTGACCAAAGAGGTGGTACACTTGTTGCATCTCTTTTTTACTCTAAATGGTATATATATTGTCCACTGAGCACACGTAGTAACGTGAAATATGATTAGTTTCTCCTACTATATAAAAATTAGTGAGGTTTTTAACAATTTGGTCTTGCACATGTAGGTCCTGCTGTGAGAGGTTTTGTCCCACTATTTGATCCTTTTTGCACATGGGGAAATGAGTTGTCCATGAATACCAATCAAGTCAAGAAACTTAGAAAGATTGTTATGATAAAGAAATTAGGGACAAAAAACAACAAGATCTTTGTCTGCACAATGAAGAAGACATCAGTTCACTACAAGATGGTACTAACTATTATACCTTGCCTTTTTTTATTCCTTTACCCCATTTTCAATATAGAGAAGATATTTATGCACATCCTTGTTTTCATGCCTTTCCAAAGCAGTTCACTGGTGATTACCTCTCAAACCACCTCTATGGTCAGGAGGCGAGGAAGGTTTTCATACAACACCCATGGTTCAATATTGAAGTGTTACTGAAGAGGACAAAAGACGGATAGTCAATCATCCACAGGCACTGGCCTAAAGTTGCAAAGACCTTCAACATGAATGAAGGTTCAATATTCGCCTTCCACTTGAGCAGTTTTCTAGATGAGATGCATCTGTCTATGTACCGTATATGATGCTAATTTCGAAAGGTTCTACATGTTGCATGTGAAACTTGGTGCTAGTGCAGTTGTGTAATGGGGTAGCTGAGTGCTGAAGCTATATCATGTTGTATGCTGATGTATTTCAATTATGAAATCCTGCTTCCTTAATATGGAAATGAAATATATTATGGGCTTAATATGAATGTCAATTAGATTAATAAATGGATTATAAATAATAGGGCAATTAGCCTGCTAATTGGGTTTTTCTGTTGCAAACGGTTATTGAGAAAATATCATGGGCGATGACCTCAAGCAACGCACACAGTTTCTAGGAATAAACCATGTTGGATCAATGAACAATCACACACGGCCTTCTCTTGAAAACTGTTTGCGTGAGGCGACCTTGCTCAAACGTTTACCACATAAAAACTGTGTGTGATGGACAACCTTTGCCACACAGTTTCTTCTACGCACCGTGTGTGATGCATTCAGTAACGCAAACGATAAAATTGTTAATATCGTGTGTGATGTACCTGCGAACATAAACATTTTCCTTGGAGCGACTGTGTGGGATGTATATATGAATGGAAACTTTAAGCCGGGACTGACTGTGTGGGATGTACTTACGACTGGAAACGATCTCGCCTGTATAATTGTATTGTTTTAGCACTATTGTATGTATAACCGTATTTGGTCGCTCGCCCGTCACACATGACCTCATTTTGTCGAGCGTGTGTGCCAGGAGGGCATATCCCCGGCAGTTTCTGGGTCATGTGGGAAGGACCCCCCTGTCGCCCACACTCACTTGGCGACGGTTCCAAAAGCCGTCCTGGAAAGGGGTTAAAAACCATTTGTATAGCACCTCATTGTACCATTGTACCTACCTATTATGGCATTTCCATAGCCAATCCGAGATATATTTCCATGCAACTTGCCACCGTTCTGTTTATTATGACACATTCCATCATTGTCATATTGCTTTGCATGATCATGTAGTTGACATCGTATTTGTGGAAAAGCCACCGTTCATAATTCTTTCATACATATCACTCTTGATTCATTGCACATCCCGGTACACCGCCAGAGGCATTCATATAGAGTCATATTTTGTTCCAATTATCGAGTTGTAATTCTTCAGTAGTAAGTAAATAAAAGTGTGATGATCTTCATTATTAGAGCATTGTCCCATGTGAGGAAAGGATGATGGAGGCTGTGATTCCCCCACAAGTCGGGATGAGACTCCGGATGAAAAATAACAATAGAAAAAGGCCAAACAAATGAGAGAAGGCCCAAATAAAAAATATGAGAGAAAAGAGAGAAGGGAAAATGTTACTATCCTTTTATCGCACTTGTGCCTCAAAGTAGCACCATGATCTTCGTGATAGAGAGTCTCCTATGTTGTCACTTTTATATACTAGTGGGAATTTTTCATTGTAGAACTTGGCCTATATATACCAATGATGGGCTTCCTAAAATTGGCCTATGTCTTCGTGAGCAAACGAGTCGGATGCACACCCACTTAGTTTCATTTTGATCTTTCATGAACTTATAGCTCTAGTGCATCTGTTGCATGGCAATCCCTACTCACTCACATTGATATCTATTGATGGGCATCTCCATAGCCCGTTGATATGCCTAGTTGATGTGAGACTATCTCCCTCTTTTTGTCTTCTCCACAACCACCTTCTATTCCACTTATAGTGCTATGTCCATGGCTCACGCTCATGTATTGCGTGAAAGTTGAAAAAGTTTGAGAACATCAAAAGTATGAAACAATTGCTTGGCTTGTCATCGGGGTTTTGCATGATTTAAATATTTTGTGTGATGAAGATGGAGCATAGCCAGACTATATGATTTTGTAGGGATACGCTTTCTTTGTCCATGTTACTTTGAGAAGACATAATTGCTTTGTTAGTATGCTTGAAGTATTATTGTTTTATGTCAATATTAAACTTTTGTTTTGAATCTTATGGATCTGGACATTCATGCCACAATAAAGAGAATTACATGAATAAATATGTTAGGTAGCATTACACATCAAAAATTCTGTTTTTATCATTTACCTACTTGAGGACAAGCAGGAATTAAGCTTGGGGATGCTTGATACGTCTCCAATGTATCTATAATTTTTTATTATTCCATGCTATTATATTATCTGTTCTGGATGTTTTATATTCTTTAACATGCTATTTTGTATTATTTTTGGGACTAACCAATTAACCTAGAGCCCAATGCCAGTTCCTGTTTTTCCCCTGTTTTTTGAGTTCCGCAGAAACGGAATACCAAACGGAATAAAACTTTCACCATGATTTTTCTTGGACCAGAAGACAAACATGAGACTTGGACATGAAGTCGGAGGAGCCACGAGGTGGCCACAAGACCGGAGGGCGAGCCCCCACCCTTGTGAGCCCCTCGTGCACCTCCTGACCTAATTCTTTTGCCTATATATTCCCATATATACCCAAACCACTAGAGGCATCCACGAAAACACTTTTTTCACCGCCGCACCTCTGTACTCGATAGATCCCATCTAGGGACCTTTTCCAGCACCCTGCTGGAGGGGGATTCGATCACGTAGGGCTTCCACATCAACTCTATTGCTCTTCCGATGAAGCATGAGTAGTTTACCACAGACCTACGGGTCCATAGCTAGTAGCTAGATGGCTTCTTCTCTCTCTTTGATTCTCAATACCATGTTCTCCTTGATGTTCTTGGAGATCTATTCGATGTAATACTTTTTTGCGGTGTGTTTGTCGAGATCCGAAGAATTGTGGATTTATGATCAACTTATCTATGAATATTATTTGAATCTTCTCTGAATTCTTTTATGCATGATTTGATATCTTTGTAATTGTCTTCGAACTATCGGTTTGGTTTGGCCAACTAGATTGGTTTTTCTTGCAATGGGAGAAGTGCTCAGCTTTGGGTTCAATCATACGGTGTCCTTTCCCAGTGACAGTAGGGGTAGCAAGGCATGTATTGTATTGTATTGTTGCCATCGAGGATAAAAAGATGGGGTTTTCATCATATTACTTGAGTTAATTCCTCTACATCATGTCATCCTACTTAATGCGTTACTTCGTTCTTTATGAACTTAATACTCTAGATGCATGTTGGATCGCGATCGATGTGTGGAGTAATAGTAGTAGATGCATAATCGTTTTGGTCTACTTGACATGGACGTGATGCCTATATTAATGATCATTGCCTTATATATCGTCATAACTTTGCACTTTTCTATCAATTGCTTGGCAGTAATTTGTTCACTCACCGTATTATTTTCTATCTTGAGAGAAGCCTCTAGTGAAACCTATGGCCCCCGGGTCTATTTTCCATCATATAAGTTTCTATTATCCATCATATAAGTTTCCGATCTACAATTTTGCAATCTTTTACTTTCCGATCTATAAACCAAAAATACCAAAAATATTTACTTTACCGTTTGTTTACTTTCATCTATCTCTATCAGATCTCACTTTTGCAAGTAACCATGAAGGGATTGACAACCCTTTATCGCGTTGGGTGCAAGTTGTTTGATTGTTTGTGCAAGTATTCGGTGACTTGTGCGTTGTCTCCTACTGGATTGATACCTTGGTTCTTAAACTGAGGGAAATACTTATCTCTACTTTGCTGCATCACCCTTTCCTCTTCAAGGGAAAAACCAACGCAAGCTCAAGAAGTAGCCATATATAATAAAGAGTAGTTTTGAGTAGGGGGCTTTGCTATTTTGCTATGATCTTGAGGGAATTAAATAATAGAAAGAATAATACGAACTATGAGAAAATAAATACAAGATATGGATATATAGACCCTGGATTCCCCTTTTGGTGGCTTAAATAGCGGCCAAGCACATTTGGATTTAGCGGGTAGTGATTTGGCTGCTCAATCCTAAAGATAAGAATATGATAGATCCCACAAGGCAACACGATGTACATCGCACCAGGGACCAAAAGGCAAAGTGGGCTTATATTTTGTTGTTCGTTATGTAAATGGCCTTTAGTTGTTTTTCACATTCTTGTTGGAAATATGCCCTAGAGGCAATAATAAAAGCATTATTATTATATTTCCTTGTTCATGATAATTGTCTTTTATTCATGCTATAACTGTATTATCCGGAAATCGTAATACACGTGTGAATACATAGACCATAACATGTCCCTAGTGAGCCTCTAGTTGACTAGCTCGTTGGTCAACAGATAGTCATGGTTTCCTGACTATGGACATTAGAGGTCATTGACAACGGGATCACATCATTAGGAGAATGATGTGATGGATAAGACCCAATCCTAAGCATAGCACAAGATCGTGTAGTTCGTTTTGCTAGAGCTTTTTCAATGTCAAGTATCTCTTCCTTAGACCATGAGCTCGTGTAACTCCCGGATACCGTAAGAGTGCTTTGGGTGTACCAAACGTCACAACGTAACTGGGTGACTATAAAGGTGCACTACAGGTATCTCTGAAAGTGTCTGTTGGGTTGATATGGATTGAGACTAGGATTTGTCACTCCGTATGACGGAGAGGTATCTCTGGGCCCACTCGGTAATGCATCATCATAATGAGCTCAAAGTGACCAAGTGTTTGATCACGGGATCATGCATTACGGTACGAGTAAAGTGACTTGCCGGTAACGAGACTGAACGAGGTATTGGGATACCGACGATCGAGTCTCGGACTTGTAACGTACCGATTGACAAAGGGAATAGTATACGGGGTTGTTCGAATCCTCGACATCGTGGTTCATCCGATGAGATCATCGAGGAGCATGTGGGAGCCAACATGGGTATCCAGATCCCACTGTTGGTTATTTCCCGAGAGCCGTCTCGGTCATGTCTACGTGTCTCCCGAACCCGTAGGGTCTACACACTTAAGGTTCGGTGACGCTAGGGTTGTATCAATATGAGTATGAAGTATACCGAATGTTGTTCGGAGTCCCAGATGAGATCCCGGACGTCACGAGGAGTTTCGGAATGGTCCAGAGGTAAAGAATTATATATAGGAAGTGGTATTTCGGCCATCGGGAAAGTTTCGGGGTCACCCGGAATTGTACCGGGACCACCGGAAGGGTCCCGGGGGTCCACCGGGTGGGGCCACCCATCCCGGAGGGCCCCATGGGCTGAAGTGGGAGGGGAGCCAGCCCATAGTGGGTTGGTGCGCCCCCCTAGGCCCACCCCCTGTGCCTAGGGTTGAAACCCTAGGGTGGGGGGGGGTCGCACCACATGCCTTGGGGGGCACTCCTCCCCCCTTGGCCGCCGCCCCCTTGGGATATTGAATCTCCCAGGGCCGGCGCCCCCCTGGGGGCCTATATAAAGGGAGGGGGAGAGGGGCAGCCGCACCCTGAAGTCCTGGCGCCCCCTCCCCCTGCTACACCTCTTCCTCCTCCGTCACGTGCTTGGCAAAGCCCTGTCGGAGTGCTGTTGTTCCACCACCACCACGCCGTTGTGCTGCTGTTCGAGCCATCATCATCAACCTCTCCTTCCCCCTTGCTGGATCAAGAAGGAGGAGACGTCATCCGCTCCGTACATGTGTTGAACGCGGAGGTGCCGTCCGTTCGGCGCTAGGATCTCCGTTGATAGGATCACGACGAGAACGACTACTTCAACCCCGTTCTTTTGAACCCTTCCGCTCGCGATATACAAAGTGGTATGTAGAAGCATCTCCCTTGACTCGTTGCTTAGATAAACTCATAGATGGATCTTGGTGAAACCGTAGGAAAATTTTTAATTTTCTGCAACGTTCCCCAACAGTGGCATCATGAGCTAGGTCTATGCGTAGTTCTCTATTGCACGAGTAGAACACAATTTTGTTGTGGGCGTAGATTTTGTCAACTTGCTTGCTGCTACTAGTCTTATCTTGCTTCAGCGGTATTGTGGGATGAAGCGGCCCGGACCAACCTTACACGTACGCTTACGTGAGACCGGTTCCACCGACTAACATGCACTAGTTGCATAAGGTGGCTGGCGGGTGTCTGTGTCTCCCACTTTAGTTGAAGCGGATTCGATGAAAAGGGTCCTTATGAAGGGTAAATAGAAGTTGACAAGATCACGTTGTGGTTATTCGTAGGTAAGAAAACGTTCTTGCTAGAACCCAATTGCAGCCACGTAAAAGATGCAACAACAATTAGAGGACGTCTAACTTGTTTTTGCAGCAATTGTCATGTGATGTGATATGGCCAGAAGTTGTGATGAATGATGAATGATATATTGTGATGTATGAGATCATGTTCTTGTAATAGGAATCACGACTGGCATGTCGATGAGTATGACAACCGGCAGGAGCCATAGGAGTTGTCTTTATTTTTTTTATGACCTGCGTGTCATTGAAGAACGCCATGTAAATTACTTTACTTTGTTGCTAAATGCGTTAGCCATAGAAGTAGAAGTAGTCGTTGGCGTGACAACTTCATGAAGACATGATGATGGAGATCATGGTGTCATGCCGGTGACGAAGATGATCATGGAGCCCCGAAGATGGAGATCGAAGGAGCTATATGATATTGGCGATATCATGTCACTATTATATAATTGCATGTGATGTTTATTATGTTTATGCATCTTGTTTACTTAGAACGACGGTAGTAAATAAGATGATCCCTTACAAAAAATTTCAAGAAGTGTTCTCCCCTAACTGGGCACCGTTGCTAAAGTTCGTTGTTTCGAAGCACCACGTGATGATCGGGTGTGATAGATCCTTACGTTCACATACAACGGGTGTAAGACAGTTTTACACATGCAAAACACTTAGGGTTAACTTGATGAGCCTAGCATGTACAGACATGGCCTCGGAACACGGAGACCGAAAGGTCGAACACGAGTCGTATGGAAGATACGATCAACATGGAGATGTTCACCGATGATGACTAGTCCGTCTCACGTGATGATCGGACACGGCCTAGTCGACTCGGATCGTGTAACACTTAGATGACTAGAGGGATGTCTAATCTGAGTGGGAGTTCATTAAAAAAATTTATTAGATGAACTTAATTATCATGAACTTAGTCTAAAACTTTTTGCAAAATATGTCTTGTAGATCAAATGGCCAACGCTCATGTCAACATGAACTTCAACGCGTTGCTAGAGAAAACCAAGCTGAAAGATGATGGCAGCAACTATACGGACTGGGTCCGGAACCTGACGATTATCCTCATAGCTGCCAGGAAACAATATGTCCTAGAAGGACCGCTAGGTGACGCTCCCGTCCCAGAGAACCAAGACATTATGAATGCTTGGCAGTCTTGTGCTGATGATTACTCCCTCGTTCAGTGCGGCATGCTTTACAGCTTAGAACTGGGGCTCCAAAAGCGTTTTGAGCAACACGGAGCATATGAGATGTTCGAGGAGCTGAAACTAGTTTTCCAAGCTCATGCCCGGGTCAAGAGATATGAAGTCTCCGACAAGTTCTATAGTTGTAAGATGGAGGAAAATAGTTCTGTCAGTGAGCACATACTCAAAATGTCTGGGTTTCACAGCCGCGTGTCCCAGCTGGACATTAACCTCCCGGATGAGCCGGTCATTGACAGAATCCTTCAGTCGCTCCCACCAAGCTACAAGAGCTTTGTGATGAACTACAATATGTAGGGGATGGTGAAGACCATTTCTGAAGTATTTCAATGTTGAAGTCAGCAGAGGTTGAAATCAAGAAAGAACATCAAGTGTTGATGGTCAATAAGACCACTAAGTTCAAGAAGGGCAAGGGTAAGAAGAACTTCAAGAAGGACGGCAAAGATGTTGCCGCGCCCGGTAAGCCAGTTGCCGGGAAGAAGTCAAAGAATGGACCCAAGCCTGAGACTGAGTGCTTTTACTACAAGGGGAAGGGTCACTGGAAGCAGAACTGCCCCAAATACTTAGCGGATAAGAAGGCCGGCAACACCAAAGGTATATTTCATATACATGTAATTGATGTGTACCTTACCAGTACTCGTAGTAACTCCTGGGTATTCGATACCGGTGCCGTTGCTCATATTTGTAACTCACAGCAGGAGCTGCGGAATAAGCGGAGACTGGCGAAGGATGAGGTGACGATGCTCGTCGGGAATGGTTCCAGAGTCGATGTGATCGCCGTCGGCACGTTACCTCTACATTTACCTGCGGGATTAGTTTTGAACCTTAATAATTGTTATTTGGTGCCAAGTTTGAGCATGAACATTGTATCTGGATCTCGTTTGATACGAGATGGCTACTCATTTAAATCCGAGAATAATGGTTGTTCTATTTATATGAGAGACATGTTTTATGGTCATGCCCCGATGGTCAATGGTTTATTCTTAATGAATCTCGAACGTAGTGTTACACATATTCATAGCGTGAATACCAAAAGATGTAAAGTTGATAATGATAGTCCCACATACTTGTGGCACTGCCGCCTTGGTCACATTGGTGTCAAGCGCATGAAGAAGCTCCATGCTGATGGACTTTTAGAGTCTCTCGATTATGAATCATTTGACACATGCGAACCATGCCTCATGGGCAAAATGACCAAGACCCCGTTCTCTGAAACAATGGAGCGAGCAACCAACTTGTTGGAAATCATACATACCGATGTGTGCGGTCTAATGAGCGTTGAGGCTCGCGGAGGATATTGTTATGTTCTCACTCTCACTGATGACTTGAGTAGATATGGGTATGTCTACTTGATGAAACACAAGTCTGAGACCTTTGAAAAGTTCAAGGAATTTCAGAATGAAGTAGAGAATCAACGTGACCGAAAGATAAAATTCTTACGATCGGATTGTGGAGGAGAATATTTAAGTCACGAATTTGGTACACACTTAAGAAAATCTGGAATCGTTTCACAACTCACGCCGCCTGGAACACCTCAGCGTAACGGTGTGTCCGAACGTCGTAATCGCACTCTATTGGATATGGTGCGATCTATGATGTCTCTTACCGATTTACCGCTATCATTTTGGGGATACGCTCTAGAGACAGCTACATTCACTTTAAATAGGGCACCGTCTAAATCCGTTGAGACGACACCGTATGAATTATGGTTTGGGAAGGAACCTAAGCTGTCGTTTCTAAAAGTTTGGGGATGCGATGCTTATGTCAAGAAACTTCAACCTGAAAAGCTCGAACCCAAGTCGGAAAAATGCGTCTTCATAGGATACCCTAAAGAAACCATTGGGTATACCTTCTACTTAAGATCTGAGGGCAAGATCTTTGTTGCCAAGAACGGATCCTTTCTGGAAAAAGAGTTTCTCTCGAAAGAAGTAAGTGGGAGGAAAGTAGAACTCGATGAAGTACTACCTCTTGAACGGGAAAGTAGTGCAGCTCAGGAAAATGTTCCTGTGATGCCTACACCAACTGAAGAGGAAAATAATGATGATGATCAAGGTACTTCGGATCAAGTTGCTACTGAACTTCGTAGGTCCACAAGGACACATTCCGCACCAGAGTGGTACGGCAACCCTGTCCTGGAAATCATGTTGTTAGACAACGGTGAGCCTTCGAACTATGAAGAAGCGATGGTGGGCCCAAATTCCAACAAATGGCTAGAAGCCATGAAATCCGAGATAGAATCCATGTATGAAAACAAAGTATGGACTTTGACTGACTTGCCCGATGATCGGCGATCGATAGAAAACAAATGGATCTTTAAGAAGAATACGGACGCGGATGGTAATGTCACCATCTATAAAGCTCGACTTGTCGCTAAGGGTTATCGGCAAGTTCAAGGGATTGACTACGATGAGACTTTCTCTCCCGTAGCGAAGCTTAAGTCCGTCCGGATCATGTTAGCAATTGCCGCATACTATGATTATGAGATATGGCAGATGGACGTCAAAACGGCATTCCTTAACGGGCATCTTAAGGAAGAGCTGTATATGATGCAGCCGGAGGGTTTTGTCGATCCTAATATTGCTAACAAAGTATGCAAGCTCCAGCGATCCATTTATGGGCTGGTGCAAGCATCTCGGAGTTGGAACATTCGCTTTGATGAAATGATCAAAGCGTTTGGGTTTATGCAGACTTATGGAGAAGCCTGCGTTTACAAGAAAGTGAGTGGGAGCTCTGTAGCATTTCTCATATTATATGTAGATGACATACTTTTGATGGGAAATGATATAGAATTCTTGGACAGCATTAAGGCCTACTTGAATAAGTGTTCTTTAATGAAGGACCTTGGAGAAGCTGCTTATATATTAGGCATCAAGATCTATAGAGATAGATCGAGATGCCTCATAGGTCTTTCACAAAGCACATACCTTGATAAGATTTTGAAGAAGTTCAAAATGGATCAGTCCAAGAAGGGGTTCTTGCCTGTATTGCAATGTGTGAGACTGAGCTCGGCTCAATGCCCGACCACGGCAAAAGATAAAGAAGAGATGAGCGTCATCCCCTATGCCCCAGCCATAGGATCTACTATGTATGCCATGCTGTGTACCAGACCTGATGTAAACCTTGCCGTAAGTTTGGTAGGAAGGTACCAAAGTAATCCCGACAAGGAACACTGGACAGCGGTCAAGAATATCCTAAAGTACCTGAAAAGGACGAAGGACATGTTTCTTGTTTATGGAGGTGACGAAGAGCTCGTCGTAAAGGGTTACGTCGACGCTAGCTTCGACACAGATCTGGATGACTCTAAGTCACAAACCGGATACGTGTATATGTTGAATGGTGGAGCAGTAAGCTGGTGCAGCTGCAAGCAGAGCATCATGGCGGGATCTACATGTGAAGCGGAGTACATGGCAGCCTCGGAGGCAGCGCAAGAAGCTATTTTGGTGAAGGAGTTCATCGCCGACCTAGGAGTCATACCCAATGCATTGGGGCCGATCATACTCTTCTGTGACAACACTGGAGCTATTGCCCTTGCCAAGGAGCCCAGGTTTCACAAGAAGACCAGACACATCAAGCATCGTTTCAACTCCATCCGTGAAAATGTTCAAGATGGAGACATAGATATTTGCAAAGTACATACGGATCTGAATGTCGCAGATCCGTTGACTAAACCTCTCTCGCGAGCAAAACATGATCAACACCAGAACTCTATGGGTGTTCGATTCATCACAATGTAACTAGATTATTGACTCTAGTGCAAGTGGGAGACTGTTGGAAATATGCCCTAGAGGCAATAATAAAAGCATTATTATTATATTTCCTTGTTCATGATAATTGTCTTTTATTCATGCTATAACTGTATTATCCGGAAATCATAATACACATGTGAATACATAAACCATAACATGTCCCTAGTGAGCCTCTAGTTGACTAGCTCGTTGGTCAACAGATAGTCATGGTTTCCTGACTATGGACATTAGATGTCATTGACAACGGGATCACATCATTAGGAGAATGATGTGATGGACAAGACCCAATCCTAAGCATAGCACAAGATCATGTAGTTCGTTTTGCTAGAGCTTTTTCAATGTCAAGTATCTCTTCCTTAGACCATGAGATCGTGTAACTCCCGGATACCGTAAGAGTGCTTTCGGTGTACCAAACGTCACAACGTAACTGTGTGACTATAAAGTTGCACTACAGGTATCTCCGAAAGTGTCTGTTGGGTTAACATGGATCAAGACTGGGATTTGTCACTCCGTATGACGGAGAGGTATCTCTGGGCCCACTCGGTAATGCATCATCATAATGAGCTCAAAGTGACCAAGTGTTTGATCGTGGGATCATGCATTACGGTACGAGTAAAGTGACTTGCCGATAACGAGACTGAATGAGGTATTGGGATACCGATGATCGAGTCTCGGGCTTGTAATGTACCGATTGACAAAGGGAATAGTATACGGGGTTGTTCGAATCCTCGACATCGTGGTTCATCCGATGAGATCATCGAGGAGCATGTGGGAGCCAACATGGGTATCCAGATCCCGCTGTTGGTTATTGCTCGAGAGCCGTCTCGGTCATGTCTACGTGTCTCCCGAACCCGTAGGGTCTACACACTTAAGGTTCGGTGACGCTAGGGTTGTATGAATATGAGTATGCAGTATACCGAATGTTGTTCGGAGTCCCGGATGAGATCTCGGACGTCACGAGGAGTTTAGGAATGGTCCGGAGGTAAAGAATTATATATAGGAAGTGGTATTTCGGCCATCGGGAAAGTTTCGGGGTCACCCGGTATTGTACCGGGACCACCGGAAGGGTTCCGGGGGTCCACCGGGTGGGGCCACCCATCTCGGAGGGCCCCATGGGCTGAAGTGGGAGGGTAGCCAGCCCATAGTGGGCTGGTGCGCCCCCCTAGGCCCACCCCCTGCGCCTAGGGTTGAAACCCTAGGGTCGGGGGGGCGCACCACATGCCTTGGGGGGCACTCCTCCCCCCTTGGCCGCCGCCCCCTTGGGAGATTGAATCTCCCAGGGCCGGCGCCCCCCCTAGGGGCCTATATAAAGGGAGGGGGGAGAGGGGCAGCCGCACCCTGAAGTCCTGGCGCCCCTCCCCCTGCTACACCTCTTCCTCCTCCGTCACGTGCTTGGCGAAGCCCTGCCGGAGTGCTGCTGTTCCACCACCACCACGCCGTTGTGCTGCTGCTGGAGCCATCATCATCAACCTCTCCTTCCCCCTTGCTGGATCAAGAAGGAGGAGACGTCATCCGCTCCGTACGTGTGTTGAACGCGGAGGTGCCGTCCGTTCAGCGCTAGGATCTCCGGTGATAGGATCACGACGAGAACGACTACTTCAACCCCGTTCTTTTGAACGCTTCCGCTCGCGATCTACAAAGTGGTCTGTAGATGCATCTCCCTTGACTCGTTGCTTAGATGAACTCATAGATGGATCTTGGTGAAACCGTAGGAAAAATTTTAATTTTCTACAACGTTCCCCAACAATTCTTTCTACAGGTAATTGCAGATATTGACAAAAATGGTGTACATGAAATGGTGATTGCACTTTGACTCAAAAGCACAAGTTATTTGGAATATGGCGGAATGAAATACCAAGGAAAGGAGTGAAGCGAGAAAATGACATATGCGACTGGTTTTGCTTTTAAGAAGAGTGTCATTCAAGTGTTGAAGTAAACCATGAATCAAAGCCTAGGCTCGCCTATCAGTAAAGAGCTTCCTTCTAGGAAAGGTTTCATGAGATGTTGATGTGCTACCTTCTAGCCTACACCAATGTCTTAAGTTTCCTCATAAGAAATAAAAAGATCATATATTGATCTTATGGAGAGTAATGACTTCACATATAAAGAGTATGATGAATAAAAGTTGTTGAGAGTTGACAAACATAGTTTTGGTCATTGTTGCAATTAATATGAAGTAATAAAGAAAAAGAGGTTTCACATATAAATATACTATCTTGGACATCTTTTGTAATTGTGAGCACTTATTAAAATATGACATGCTAAAAAGTTGATGTTGGACAAGGAAGACAACATAATGAGTTATGATTGCTTATATCCGAATAGAAGTTATATTGTCATGGATCATCCAACATGTTGAGCTTGCCTTTCCCTCTCATGCTAGCCAAATTCTTTGCACCAAGTAGAGATACTAATTGTGCTTCCAAACATCCCTTAAACCAGTTTTGCCATGAGAGTCCACCATACCTACCTATGGATTGAGTAAGATGCTTCAAGTAAGTTGTCATCGTGCAAGCAATAAAAATTGCTCTCTAAATATGTATGATTTATTAGTGTGAAGAAAATAAGCTTTATACGAACTTGTAATATGGAAGAAATAAAAGCGACAGACTGCATAATAAAGTTCTTTATCACAAGCGGCAATATAAAGTGACGTTCTTTTGCATTAAGATTTTGTGCATAACCATAAAAGCGCATGACAACCTCTACTTCCCTCTACGAAGGGCCTATCTTTCACTATTATCTTCTACCCTTATACAAGAGTCATGGTGATCATCGCCTTTCCTTTTTAGACTTTTTCTTTTGGCAAGCACTATGTGTTGGAGAGATCCAAATATATATA
Organism: Triticum dicoccoides; assembly: GCF_002162155.2. Classification (NCBI taxonomy): domain Eukaryota; kingdom Viridiplantae; phylum Streptophyta; class Magnoliopsida; order Poales; family Poaceae; genus Triticum; species Triticum dicoccoides. Next base: position 213,794,126 of record NC_041391.1, read on the forward strand.
TCCACTCGGATGTAGGTTATCATAGAGTATTATTGTTGACATTACCCTTGAGGGAAAAGGTTGGGGGGCGAAACTATAAGCCCCTATCTTTCTCTATGTCCGATTGAAGCTTTGAACCCATAAGTATCACGTGGGTGTTAGCAATTGTGAAATATTAAATGATAGTTGAGTATGTGGACTTGCTTAAAAGCTCTTAAATTGACTCTTTACAATGTTATGATAAATTGCAATTGCTTGAATGAGTGAGATCATAGTTTGTTAGTATTCAATGAAGTTTCTGATTCATACTTTACCTTGTGAATATATGTTGTTGTTCTAGAGATGATCATGATGCCCTCATGTCCGTATTTTATTTTATCGACACCACTATCTCTTGAGGACATATTTTTCGATATCGGCTTTCGCTTGAGGACAAGCGAGGTCTAAGCTTGGGGAGTTGATACGTCCATTTTGCATCATGCTTTTATGTTGACATTTATTGCATTATGGGTTGTTATTACACATTATATAACAATACTTATGCCTTTTCTCTCTTATTTTGTAAGGTTTACATGAAGAGGGAGAATGCCGGCAGCTGGAATTCTGGACTGGAAAAGCAACAAATATTAGAAACCTATTCTGCACAACTCCAAAAGTCCTAAAACTTCACGCAGAATATTTTTGGAATATATAAAAAATATTGGGCAAAGAAAGCACCACAGGGGGGCCACCTGCCATCCACATGGGTGGAGGGCGCGCCCTACCCCCCTGGGCGTGCCCTCCGGTCTTGTGGGCCACCTAGCAGGCCCTCGACGCCCATCTTCTGCTATATGGTGTGTTTCGACCTGGAAAAAATCAGAAGAAAGCTTTCGGGACAAAGCATTGTTGTCTCGAGGCGGAACTTGGGCAGAACCAATCTAGGGATCCAGTGGAGCTGTTCTGCTGGGGAAACTTCCCTCCGGGAGGGGGAAATCATCACAATCATCATCACCAATGATCCTCTCATCAAGAGGAGTTCAATCTCCATCAACATCTTCACCAACACCATATCCTCTCAAACCCTAGTTCATCTCTTCTATCCGATCTTTGTCTCAAAACCTCAGATTGGTACCTATGGGTTGTTAGTAGTGTTGATTACTCCTTGTAGTTGATGCAAGTTGGTTTATTTGGTGGAAGATCGTATGTTCAGATCCTTAATGATAATTAATACTCAGATCCTTAATGATAATTAATACTCCTCTGATTATGAATATGAATATGCTTTGTGAGTAGTTACGTTTGTTCCTGAGGACATGGGAGAAGTCTTGTTATAAGTAATCATGTGAATTTGGTATTCGTTTGATATTTTGATGAGATGTATGTTGTCTTTCCTCTAGTGGTGTTATGTGAATGTAGACTACATGACACTTGACCATGATTTGGGCCTAGGGGAAGGCATTGGGAAGTAACAAGTAGATGATGGGTTGCTAGAGTGACAGAAGCCTAAACCCTAGTTTATGTGTTGCTTCATAATAAGGGGTTGATTTGGATCCATATGTTTCATGCTATGGTTAGATTTATCTTAATTCTTCTTTCGTAGTTGTGGATGCTTGCGAGAGGGGTTAATCATAAGTGGAAGGCTTGTCCAAGGAAGGGCAGCACCCAAGCACCGGTCCACCCACATATCAAATTATCAAAGTAAGGAACGCGAATCATATTAGCATGCTGAAAACTAACTTGACAAAAATTCCCATGTGTCCTCGGGAGCGCTTTGCTTTATATAAGAGTTCGTCCAGGCTAGTCCTTTGCTACAAAAAGGATTGGGCCACCTTGCCTCACCTTGTTTACTTTTGTTACTTGTTACCTGTTACGGATTATCTCATCATAGAACTATCTGTCACCGATAATTTCAGTGCTTGCAGAGAATACCTTGCTGAAAACCGCCTGTCATTTCCCTTTGCTCCTCGTTGGGTTTGACACTCTTATCGAAAGGACTACGATAGAACTCCTATACTTATGGGTCATCAAAGGCCCGTCTCCTGGCAAAAATTAAGATATTCCTTTGGCAAGTGGCGCATAACCAAATTGCTAGTGGGGACCAAGTGCAAAAAAGAAGAGGCCCGGCGATGGCAAATGCATTTGGTGTGGGGACGATGAAGACCGCGACCATATTATTTTCCGATGTACCATGGCTAGATTTGTGTGGAGTTCGCTGAGGGAGGTAACGGGTTGAACATGGAATCCGAGTGGGTTTTCACATTTTTGCATGGTCTCTATGGACCACAAAAACAAGGCGTTGATAGAGGGAATATACATCAATCATCCGGTTGATTTATTATACAAACTGGTGTCTTTCTTGGAGCTCTGGAAACCACTAGCAAGGGCACAAAATAGAAGGCACGTGGAGGGCCTCACCTCAAAGGTGCGGGAAAAGTGTACTGAGCTTCGTCGAGCAACGCAAGGGGCACCACCAACATGACGACTGGGATAGCTACCTCGAGAGCCTTGTCTTTTCCTTCAACGCAACACTGCATCGCTAGTCATTGCCTACGGGCTTGTATCGCACGTACTCTATTTTATTCATCGTACTGCATCACTTGTTGAACCTATAAGGGCCTCAGTTTAAGGCCGGGCAAGCGCCTCTTTTCAAAAAAAAATTGGTAATTTTTGGAAAAGGGGCGAATTCAGTATCTATGTGGCGTAGTTTGATCATTCTTCTAGGATTCAAATCATCATGGACGTGATCAGTGAGTTCAAGAGCGTCAGTTTACTTCCTTGATCAAGCATGCAAAGATACGATGATAGTTTACATTTCGTGTGCGGCATGAGGTCACAGGTTAATCATAGTGGGCCTGGAGGTCCCCATTGGCAACCCGAGGTAAGTGAAAGGCATCCCTCCGACTGAGCACTACCAGAGTTGTGCCAGCTATGTCATCGTAGCCCAATGGAATTTGCATGATTGATCAGGATCTGCTTCATGCCGTCGAGTTGTATCCGGCAGGCGGGCATCAATAGGATCGTGTCATCGGCGTATTGCATGACGGGGTAGTCAGTATGCCCTCTGGCTGGGATGCGAAGTTCAATCATATGACAGCGGTGTGCATCGTTGATTGCTGACTGTAGTAAATTTGCGGCTAGGACGAGGATCAATAGAGAGAGTGGGTCTCCCTTCCGCACTCCCTAGCGGCTGTGAAATTGGTGATACGACACCCCGTTCAGCAGGACAGATGAGATCTCGGACTCAAAGATTCTTCTGATCCAATTCAGCCACCGAGCATCAAACCCCATATGCTTCATTATTTCCAGCATGGGCGAGGGCTCTATTGTACCAAATGCTTTCGCATAATCTAACTTGAGCAGGATGATGGGCCGTTCAGAGTGTTTGCACTGGTAGATGTACTCAAACGCCCATACGAGGTATTCCTGTATTGTTCTCGTGTGGAAGATGTCGTATTGGTTCTTGTGGATTGACATTTAGAATGAGTTTCTGGAGCCTGTTTGCCAAGATTTTTGTGATGATATTCAGACAGCAATTGAATAGCGTAATTTTCCTAAAGTTGTTAGTGGTTTGTGGTGAGCCAATTTTTGGTATTAGAGTAATAAAGCCTGAATTGACACTAGTGAGATCCAAAGTGCCATCAGAGAAATCATCACATAGTTTGTCAATTTATTTTATGAGGTGCTAACAGGTTTTCAAAAATGCTTCGTTAAATCCTTCTGGGTCGGGTGCTTTGTTGTTCGGCATTGATCTCACCATGTCGTCAATCTCTTTGTGGGTGAACAATGTCATCAATCTCTTTGTGGGTGAACAATGTCGACAGTGCTTCTAAGCGATCCACTCATTTTATGATTGTCAAGAGGTCAAGTTTCATGGCTGGCGGAGATGACTCTCCCCATCTCTGCTTGTAGGTATTAAACAGTACAACTTATTTGGAGTTGTAGCTTGATAGTGGCTATAAAGTTTTTTCTGTAGCACTTAGTGGTGAGCACATGGAATAAGTTGGTATTTTCTACCCCAAATTTTATATATCTAATTGTGCATCTCTTCCGCCAATATTGATTTTGGTAGTGCAGCAGTCTGAGGAGGTGGGCCTTCACAATATGGCGAAAGTTAGCCTTAGGGGTAGAGAGAGGCCTCTGGTCCTCCAGCCATCTAATTCTCTCACGGCCCAGTTACAGTTTTGAATGAGGATAGTGAGGTGGGAAATCCCTTTACTCCAAGACTTGAGATCACACCAGAGGTTTTTCAGTTTTCTGCAAATGATCACTGCTGCATTGTTAGCGTGGTAGGGCTTATTCCATGAGGTGACAACAATGTCTAAAAAGTTAGGATGGTTGAACCAGTATTTTTCAAATCGGAAGATCTTGCTTTTGGGTATGCTTGTCTCGATTTTGATGACACAAGGGGACCGAGAATGGTTCGATATTAGCTTGCCCGGGGTAGTCACAATCGTGTTCGGAAATATTTGGGTCTAGTGGCACGATGAAAAGAACCAATCCAATTGTTTCAAAAGCGGGTCATCTTGCATTTTGCTCCACGTGTATGAGCAGCCTTTTAGAGGTATCAAACCCATTAACCGCCGTGCCAAGGGTGCCTCCTCACGCGTTCCACCTCATAGTTTTTACTGTTACTAGATTGTGTAGCGCTTTGTTTCTCTCGTAAGGAAATATCTCCCCAGATGCACGCTCCCTGGCGCTCGCATGCATTCCCCTTTCTCCCTCCTCGCACGCAACCTCCTCGTCTCCAGCACTCTCGCCTCTACTCCATCACCCTGTGCTGCCACATCCCACACGCTGACGTCGGCCTCGCCACAGAATTTCGCCCGCATCGCTGGTCGGCGGGTGTGGAAGAGGCTCAAATCGCTCCCACTATGAAGCTCGAGGAGGTTGCAATTACCACTGGCGAAGAGGATGAGAACATCCTTGATATGTAGCCACACAAGGTGGATCCCTCGTCCCGTCAAAGCCGCGAGAAGAGGAGCCCCACCCGGACGACTTCCCACCGTCCCCCGCAGATGGTTCCCCTTCCATTGAGACACTAAGGCCTGACAGATCTTGCTCATCGTCAGCCCAGGACCAAGGCACACGGAGCAGTCAAAGAGAGTGGCGGATGTGCGTCCTCTTAGATTCTGCCGTCCATGGAGGCGGGGATGAGCGGATTGGAGCGAGGGAGGCGGCTCGCCTTGGACCGTCCATGGCACTAGCACGATGGCTCTCCTCCTCTTTCGGCATTGCTACTGTTTTGGTCCGCGCCTGTTGTGCCTCGATGGACAGTGTCGTCGTAGGTGCCGATGAGGGACGAGCTGCCATCGACGGATCATGCGAGGCCAACCTCTAGCGCCCCTTCTCCGGCCAGCCTCGAACGACCTTCTCCCGCTAGAGCTCGGTGGGTCGATGACCCGCTGGATGGGAGCCGGGAAGTCCAGCCACCACCTCTAGTGCCACTTCGCGCACCTGGCAGCCGCCAGGGGCCTGAGGTCCAAGTTGCGGGGTAGCGTGCTCGCACTGGCCATCCCCCGACCGCTTCAGGAGGCATCTCGCCGGGGTTGGGGTCAATCCCGGGCAGGCCTGAGCAGGAGAGCAGGCGGCCTCCATCAGCCCTCTCCGGTGAGGCCTCTGACAAGAGGGGCCAAGATGCTACCAAGTGAAATTTGCTTCAGTGCATTTCGTTTGATGTGAGTTCTTCCTCAGCTTCTTCTTTGTTGGATTTTTTGTTCCTGCTACGATGGACAGCCAGCGACCATGGCCTCTGAAATTCTCTCTGTTTGTGGCCTTGGAGAGCTAACACTTTGCTTATTGTGCAGGAATCTATTCATGAGGGAATCTGTAGTCCGAACAAAGAAGATGGAAAGAGTACTCCTGGAAAGTGAAAAAGAGAAGGAAACAACAATCTTGCAAAAGATTAAACAAAGAATAGTGTCATGTGGTAAACCACGGCCACCTATGGGACCGGAGGGCCCCTTGCTGGTTCGGCCGGGGGGTCGCATTGCACAAAGAGCAAACGAGCGTGGGGCAGTGCGGCAGAGATCACACAGGCAATTTTACCCAGGTTCGGGCCGCCGTGAGGCGTAAAACTTTACTCCTGCTTTGGTTGATTGATGGTGGAGCGTAGTACACTTGCCCAGCAGGGGCGGCAGTGGCTACACGCATACGGGGGTGTGAGTTATCCAACCTTCTAACCCTTTCTACGGTTGCCATGGGCCTCCTTTTATAGATTAAGGGGTCACCACAATGGCAAAGTAGTCATTATGCACTAATAAGATAGCAAACAGTGCTATCATACCTAACTCTTTAGGCTGACAGGGTGCATTAAATGCACCGCTTAATGTCACATCATTGGTTGCCCGGCAAGCCTTCCCGGGCCATCTCGCTAGCTCCACACCTGCTCGCTTGACACGTCGCAGGACGGGTGTCATCTGTAGGCATTTCCTGTAGAAAGAGGCCACCATGTGGTGAATGGCTGCCACTTAGTCACTTTGCAGCTTGACACCACACTAATTGACGACGTGGGCCATGGTGGAGTGGTTGGTGAGGAGTTCAACCTTCGTGAGTCCAGGCAGACCCTGTCGGGACATCTTGGACGTCTTCTTCCGGGGGCGACCCCGTCCTTGCCGAGCTCACCTGCCCGGCAAGGGAGTCTCTTCTTCTGGTGGCATCTTGTTTCTCTGGCTTAACTTTTGGTCCTATTGTTCTTCATGTTGATCCTTCGAAGCTCTTGGTCTCTTGTGCCCTAACTTGGGTTGGTGCATTAATCCTGTCCTCGCGCCTGTGCATAGTCTAGGCAACAGACAGTCAGATTTTGGGTTCCGGTAAAACCCTTGAGATTCGAACACTGGGGTCCGCATGAAGGTCTCTCTCTACCTAATCACGCCCTCACCCTCACCGCGATCTCAAAGCTTAGTGTGTCGAACCCAGAAAAAGGGAGACACGAGAGTTTATACTGGTTTGGGCCCCCGATGTGGTGTAATACCCTACTCCAGTGTGGTGTGGTGGATTTCCTCTTGGGCTGAGGATGAACAGTTACAAGGGATGAACAACCTCCTGAGGAGAGGTGCTCTTGTGCTTGGTGAGCTTGTGTGGATGTGAGGATGGGATGGATCCAATCCAAGATGAGTTGCCTCCTACTGTGGTGGCTAGTCCTATTTATAGAGGCCCTAGTCCTCTCCCCAAATATTGAGCGGGAAGGGATGCCACGATGGCTAAATTCAAAGGGGGACAACTAGTACAAGTTATCCTGACTAAAGGTGGTCTTCGCCTGCCAAAGGCTCCGGTGGTGACGCTATCTTGGGCTCCATTATGACCTCCATCCTGTCGTCCTGCTGGTCTTGGACTCGTTGCACCGATATGGAAACCTTTGCCTAATGCCTCGGGACTCCTAGCCTACGCTTGCCTCTTTAGCACCAAAGAGGAAACAAGGACACTGCACGCTGGTGCCCACCTGGCGCCGATCGTCATGACTTGCGTCACAGGAACCTCGCGAGGTTCCCCTAGCCTTGATCTCTCCGCCCCTCGCGAGCCAGCCTGGTGAGGCTGCCCCTGAGGAGGTCTTGCATTATCCGCCTCGCGAGGCTTGGCCCCTTGCGAGGGTCTTGAGTGTTTGCTGGTGAAGATGGTCCGTACAGGGCTGCTAGAAGAGCCACACCGTGGGCCGCAGGCAGGCAAGTCTAGGGACCCCCATTCCCAGGACGCCGACAGTAGCCCCTAGGCCCAATGTGCGCTCGGACTTGGCTTCGAGGTGAAGCCAAAGGGCAAGTGCAGAGCGCCGCGGTCCCCAACAGCCTGCGGCCTTGGTTGACATGTGGCGATTGATTGGACGTGGGCATCTCCGCTTCCCCACGCTGCCTCGGCAACTGCTCGACTAACAAAAGACTAGCGCGGGCAACGCTTGCCTTCATTGCTTTCCTTCATCTTGCTCCAGATCCCCTTTCTCGCTTCTTTCTTCCAAAATCTCCAAATCTTGTTCCATTCTATTACGAGCCAGCGACCAATGGCGCCCCGAAAGGTTAAGGCTACTTCGCCACCCGCCTGGTACGAGCCGGCTTCTGATGCGCCCAATGTCTCGGAGAAGAACCTCGCTGCCATGCGTTTGCTGACGGCGGGGGAGAACAACGAGAAGGGGAAGACCAAGCTCCGGGTTGGCTCTACCGAGCCGGAGGCTTCGAGAAGCACCTTCTACCCCTTCTTCATGAGCAGCGTCGTTGTGGGGCTCATTCCCCCTTCTCCAACTTCTTCTACGCCGTCCTTGGCCATTACAGGCTGCAGGCCCTTCATCTTCATCCCAACTATGTTCTTCTCATGTCGATCTTTGCCTTCTACTGCGAGGCATACGTCGGGGTGATGCTGTTCGTGGCTTTGTTGTGCCACTTCTTCTTCCTCTAGATCAATGATGGCCACACCTGAGGGTGTGCCAATTTCGTCGTGGCCGGCAAGGCCAACGCGATCTCAAAGGCTGGAAAGAAGGCCGAGGGCTTCAGGAGCAAATGGGTCATGATGGATGCCAAGTGCGTCCACCCATGGTTGATGCTGCCGACGGAGATGACCCAGTCCGACGAAGGGTGGCTCTGCGTGAAGCTTACTGATGACCGGGCGAAGCCAATGCTAGGGAAGATGACCGCTGACCTGAAGCCGGGTAACGCGAAGGCGGCGAAGATGATGGGGGCCATGCTCCTGAGGGAATTCCTCATGCTGCGTGTGGCTCCGCTTCAGGCGCGCTCGTGCCCCTTGTGGAGACTTGGGGGCGAAGGAGATAAGCTTCGCTTGAGTCCACAGGCCTTTTCTGGAGATGAGCTGGCTGTGGCTCTCGGCCTCTTGGTCGGGGACGACCAGGAGTATCCGTCGAGTGCCTTTGTTCCCTTGTTCCTTCGCAAGGACGAGGCGCAGGTCGCGACTACCATGCCCACCTTTGACGAGCGCGGGCTAGTATCACCGGCACCCCCTGGGGTCCCTGTGGTGACAGCGTGGTGGTTGTGTCTTCTAGACATTCCCGCGGGGATGAGGAATAAGAGGAGGACGAGGAGCACGACTCGGAGGCGACCCCTGAGGGGATGGGGGAGACCTCCCCCTTGCGCAAGGCTGATATCCTCCGCACCCTACCTGATGACGGCGATGAGGCTGATGTCCTCCCAAAGAGAGAGGAGCCGCCCATGGCTGGGGGCTCCTCGAGGTCCAGGGCCAGCCCCCAGAGGAGGCCACCGGCCGATATTCCGACGAGGGGCTGGTCGGCACTGATCTCCCGAGACGACGCTTCTCCTCCAACACCGCCTGGAGCTGCTTTTGGCCCATCTGCTGCCCCTTCTTCCGCTCCTGGAGCCCACGCGCCTGCGCCTCAGGCTACGAGGCTCTTGGGCTTAAAGCTTAAGAAGCGGAGGGACTACACCATGGTGGCCAATAAGTGCTCTTGTCCTGCCTAGTTTTTGCTTCTGCAACTTATCCTTGATGCTTCTCCGTTGTGCAATAGGCCGATGCCCGCGGCGAAGAAGAGGAAGGAAGATGAGGTGGTACTGCTCGAGACCAGATCGCCTCCTGCGGCCACACCCCTCTCCATGGATAAGGGCAGCAACGATGCTCATGCTTTTCCGGCCCGATCATCCTCGCAAGGCTTGGGGGGAGCATCCTCGGGAGGAGTCAGCCCTCGTGGCCCCACTGGCTCCGAAGGTGTCAACGCCCGTCTTGGTCGCCGAGGTCCCCAGAGCTCAGGAGCTTCGGGCCTCCTAGGCCATGGTGATGATGTCGCCTCCTCCTCCTTTTGCCGCACTACTATCTCTGGGTCCTTCCGCCTCCCTTGACATCCTGGAGCGCACTCTTTCCGGCGATGACCCTGCTGCACGAGATCTCCAGGGCGCCGACCCCCGCCTGGTAGCCGGGCGCCTAGAGCTGGTCTCTGGCTGGCTTCACTCAGACGTGTCCATTCGGGCGGCACTGAGCCAGGCAGTAGCAACCTCCGAGAAGGATAGGCAGGCTGCCGCCCAGGCCGCGGCTGCTCGTGAGGTAGTGCTGAAGGACGTTGGGGCCGCCCAGGATCGCTGTCAGTCACTGGAGGCCGAGCTGGCGACCATGCATAGCGAGCGTGTGGCCGAAGCTCGAGACCGCAAGGCGGAGGAGGAGAAGATGAAGGCCCGAGAGGACGCTGTCAGAGGTCGCGATGCCGAGCTGGCGCAGTTGGCGAAGGCGCAGGCCGTGGAGCACAGCCGGCTGGAGAAGCTGGAGCAGAAGGCGGAGGCGGAGAAGGCCGAGCTGGACGCCAAGGCGCAGGTCCTGGCTGAGGACCGCACGGCCTTCAAGCTCCTCGAGGAGAGGTCGCGCAAGGCGCTACGGTCGCTCTACGAGAAGGGCTTGGAAGAGCCGCTGGCTACCGCTGACCAGGGCCCCGCCCAGCTGTTTCCTTATCTGGTTGAGGCGCTTGAGGAAGTCGAGAGCGGTATCGGCCCCTTAGCAGAGGCGGAAGCCCGCATTCTTTCCTCGGCCACGCTGACGCGCGTCTTCAGCCACCTTCATCTTCGCGATCCCACCGCCCACCTTGACGAGCTGCTAGAGCCTGTGGACACCGAGCACTGCACAGCTGCTGCCGAGGCCGTGAAGGATTAGGTGGAGGCCCTGCTGAAGAGGTTTCGTGCCTTCGACCCCACGCCCTCGACTAGTGGTGATGTTGATCCTGCAACTCCGGTGAGTGGTGTAGGTGAGGTCAACACCGCTAGAGAAGAAGCATCCCTTGCGGGGGACGGCGGTGACGCCCCGGGGTGACGAGATGACTTGCTAGTGGCTCCTTTCCTGTTTAGTTTCTGCAAAATGCACCATGCCTCGTGGAGGCGTTTAAAGTTGCATTTGGTATTGGGAGAACAATATGTCTTGTAATATTTGCTTGGGATTTTGTGATTTCCTTCCCATTCGCTTTACATTCTACGTTGGCAGGGCCCGACCCCGCACATACCTCAGCCGTCGTTGGGTCGTCCAGATCACCAGGACAAGACCAAGGGGTGAGGGGCTACGTGGCCAGTTAGGCTCTTGAGTCGCGATGCTCAGGAGTCCCCCTTGACGCGCAAACATCTTATGGAAAGGAGATGCAGGAATAGGTCTAGTGTTCTACGTAGGCAGGGCCCGACCCCGCGCATACCTAAACCGCCGTTGGGTCGTCCGGATCACCAGAAAGAGACTAAGGACTGAGGGGCTATGTTTCCAGTTAGGCTCCTGAGTCGCGATGCTCGGGATTCCCCCTTGACGCTCAAACGACCTTCATACCTTTTACCTCGCTGAGGCTCCACTCGGGAGGGGCGCGCGACAACCATGTCCGGGGGACCTGGCAGGGCGGCGTACGCTTGGGCGTGACCCGAGCACAGCCCCCATGCCCAGCCCCCTTGCGCGACTCTCCCAGGGGGAGGTGTTGCGGTGAGGCCAGACACTGAGCTCAAGGGCTCCCTGAGGTTGATACGTCCATGGGGCCGCCCTTAGTTCTTTATCACCAGCGCGGAGCATAGTGCTTCCGCACTTGCACGGGCATAACCGCTCCTCGGTAGTGTCAACTGCCAGCACGGAGCATGGTGCTTCCACTGGGCTCCCTCTGAGTGGAGCCCCCGGGGCGTGTACAGCCCCGCCCTGACATGTGGCTTGCACGACAGGGCTAGATGAGGTGTGTCTGGGCACTTATGAGCCAGCGCGGGACTCACGAGGCCCTACCTCAAGGCGGGTTGCGCCTGATCTTGGTTCTTGTTAGCTGCGGCGGTCCTGTGAGATGGTTAGGCAATCCTGTGCCGAATGAATCTCCTGAGGTTATCGCATGAGAAGGCCAAGCACCAACGACCCTAGGAGGTGACGTGAAAGGGACCGGCCTGTCAGACAGAGCTCAACCGTTGGATTTATCGATGCTGCAGGGACTGACCCGAGCATAGACGCCGTGCCTAGCCTTCTTACGCGAAGGATCCTTAAGAAAGACGATCGGCGCGCGGCTCCCATGGTGGGTGAGCAGGTGATAACCATAGATAGATTATGCATGGAAAGTGAACTAGCTTAGGTAAATGCAAGAACGATACATGCCACTGGGTCGGACCCGAGTGGCTTGGGGATGATGCAGCCCGAGGGGCGCCCCCAACAGAGTAAACTAAAGACGTAAAACGAATACATGCCGCAGGGACAGGCCCACGCGGCCTGGGAATGATGAAGCCCGAGGGGCACTCCCAGCTAAATAAACTTGGAAAATGTCACCTGGTTCCGTTGTCGAAGGAATGTTGGGGTAGCTGAAGATGTGTGGCGAAGGGGTTGATCCTCACGAGCCACCGGGGCCCTGAGCCTCGGGAGGCTCTGGGTTCCGGGTGGTTCCTCGAGGACCGTCTCCACTTTCGCTAGGACTGCGTGATGCCTGGCCTCCTGAGCCGCATGGATGCTCCGCAGGTTGCGCTGGAAGGCGGTTGTCATGCTCGGCAGGCCGAATGGCATGCAAACATAGCTGTGAGGTGGGCCCTCGCAACGTCCCACGCGCGAAGGCCAGAAGAGCTCCTGAGATGCGGCCCTATTGAGCCCTGGTATGTCGATGCAAACACGTAGCCCACCATCCTCGCTTGGATGAGGAGCTGCGCCAGGTGGGCGGCGGTCGCTGCACATGGCTTTTGCATCCTGCAGCTCCTGAGTGGCCTTGGTGATGAACTCCTGGGTGCCGGGCGCTCCTCGCCCGGTGTCCTCTTGAGGGAAACGTGCCGCAAAGCACGCCTCCATGTGGTGCCCGAGCGCCTCCCTCGTGATGTTGGCTAGGTCTGAGGTCCTACAGAAGAGAGCCCCCGAGCCCTTCCCGAGGAGGGCGTCGGGCGCGCCTTCCTATGCGTGGGAGGGAGGCGCCCCAGGCGTGGGCGCCGATCCTGTCGTGGCACCGCTAGAGGCGCCGCTCCCCAGAGGCCATGTGCAGAGTAGTTGCTTCTTCTTCTTGGGGATGGCCTCGGGAGGGTACTGCGCACCATGGTTGTTGGCGTGTTTGATTGTTGTGGCTTGGAAGGCACGCTCGAGGGAGCACACCGCATCTCTTTCTTCAATGGGACTATGATGATCTCGCCGCTTCCTGGCATCTTGAGGACATTGTAGCTGTGGTGGGTCACTACCATGAACTTGGCCAGGGCCGGATACCCGAGGATGGCTTTGTACGGCAGACGGATGTGAGCAATGTCGAAGTCGATGAGCTCAGTGCGGTAGTTGTCGCGCTGTGCGAAGGTGACAGGGAGGCGGACCTTCCCTATCGGGGCGGTGGAGCCGTCGGTCACTCCTGAGAAAGGCTTGGTAGGCTAAAGCTGATCGTATGGCACTTGAAGGTTGTCGAATGTCTCAACGGACAGGACGTTGAGCCCTGCACCGCCGTTGATGAGGGTCTTGGTGACTTGTACGTTGCTGATGACACTACAAAAAAATACACTTCCGTGATGATACGTGTTTGTCACAGTAGGTCGCGTTTTTTGTCATGCATGTACATCCATGACGATTTTATGACAGAATCAAGATAGTCATACCTGTGTTGTCGTAGAAGTGTTCCATGACATTACCAAAATTATCATCACGGAAGTGTCCACTTCCATGACGATAAATCGCGCGTCACAGAAGTGCGTTCGTCAAGGGTGACCGACACGTGGCATCCACTATAACGGAACTTCGTTAACCTATTGGGTCGGGTTTTGGATCCGATAACCCGTTAACAGCCCCGACTAATGGGGATTTTCCACGTGTAAAATCGTCATTGGCTGGAGGAAACACGTGTCGGCTCATCATTGGGACAGATGTAATCCACTCACTGGACAAAAGGCGCCTATGATACGTCGACGCGTGGCATGGCCCAACAGTGACCCATTCATGTGAAAATGCCGGCCCGTTTGACTTGGTCAAAAGCTGGCGGGCCGGCCCATGGAAAGCTTGTTAACGGTCTGTTAGCATATAGCTCATTTACAGCCCGCTAGCCCAAGGCCTATTACGCCCTATGCGAATTAGGACCAGTGGCGTCATCTGGGCCATCCAATATGGTTCCAGCCCGTTTTCACTTCTCGCCCATGTATGGCCCATGACGTCTTTCGGCCCATATGAGGCCCTTTGTAACTCTTGGCCCATTAATGGCCCGCGGTGAAACTGGCCCGTAATGAACAGTGTAACACTTTATACCCATTAACGGGTCGTTATTCTGTTGGGCCGTTTCCAGCCCAAGTTAACTTTTGGCCTTCTAAGGGCCCATTTATTCTTGGGCTCATTAGCAGCATTCGGTTACTTACGACCTGTTACTGTCATTTTCTGCTTGTGGGCTAAATTCAGCCCGTCGTTACAGTCGGCCCGTTTGTGGTCCGTTAGTCTGTCGGGCCATTTTCATAGCATCACCAAATACGGCCTATTAACGGACCGTTAAGGCCAGCCCATAAAACGTATGATTTCCATTATAGTCCCATCTATGGCCCATTAAAGGCCCGTACAAGACCCATAAATGAGTTGGCGGCCCATGGATCCTATGTGACGTAGAAGGCCCATGGATCCTATGTGACGTATAAGGACCATGGATCCTACAAGACGTAGAAGTCCCATGGATCCTACGAGACGTAGAAGGCCCATGGATCCTACGAGACGTAGAAGGCCCATGGATCCTACGAGACATAGAAGGCCCATGGATCCAACGGACCGTGAAGGGCCATTGTCGGGTGAGTTGGCCCCCGTTTGAACGATATAGCATATTCAAAGAATTATCCTACTCAATACTATCACCTCTAAAAAGCATACACTATACAAAAAAGAGATCAAGGCATAGAAAGGTAGAATAATCCTACACTATACAATAAAGAAACTACAGCCGATTATACCCACTGGGCATTATGGTTCGTCACAGGTGATAATAAAGCATACACAAACAGCAAATTACATACACTGGGCAAATATAGCTCATACATCATGGACGCGCATCAACTTAACTCCATTTGAACTATAATCTCTTCAGAAAATAGGATTGGCCGGATTCAGATAGCACAAATTTCAGTCTGCAAAATCTCCAATTCCTTCATGGTTACCTCGGTGTCTTGTTTCATTTTTTTGACTCCTGCATCTAATACCTGCATGTCCAGTCTAACCTTGTTGATTATACGTTGAAAATCATGTACACGTTGTCTTGCCACCTCTAATTGATGCTCGAGAACATCAACACATTCCAATTCCAATCCATAATCATTCGGTAACGACCATGCCGCATTGCTCGCAGATTTTTGTGTTGATGTCACTTCATCCTGAAATGTTTCTGTAAGTACACATGACTAGGGCAAAAATATAGTTACAACAGTGAAGCGAACAAGACACTATTTTGTACTACATGGCAAAACAGGACTAAAAATAATGTTACACGTCACTTTCACACACAAAATGTTACATGTCATGAAGCATAAGCAGGTGATATTTTAAAAATTATAAAAAAGATGGTCTGTGCATCCTGCATACAGAAATCCCTCTTAGCTCACTAGAGGAGCATGATGTTGGGGCCCAATCGAAAACACAGACAAGTTACAAATTTAGACAGCACGTTGCGTATAAGTAAGCAAGCAGTTGGCCATTTTGTACCTCAATTAAAGTCTTAGGGAGCATAATGAACAGCAGAGGGTTTCATACAAACATACTACAACAGGCAAAACTATGCAATCATTAGCGTAGTATAAACTAGATTGTGAGCCTCGTGCTATAATAGCTGGTTAATAGACTTCAAAGCTTCAGGCACACTTCGGCAGAGTAATTAAATGGTAAGGCCTTTAATTATGTCAACTAATAGTGATACAAGTACCAAACATCAGGCATGATTATTTGGGCATCTCATTAAGTGAGGACAAATAAATCAATTGAAAAGAGAAAATTAACTATGCCTGAAACAAACAAGGAATTAAACTGTTGAGTTGCATACAGTGACTTACCTTAGCAGGTTGAAGAGGCTCAGCGCAACTCCTACTTCTCTTGCAAGGCTCCTTCCTAACACCTTGTACTTGGAAATCCTCAATCTTATCTTCATTGCACCCCCTCTACAAGGTGACACAAACTAGTTACTCGTCTCCTTGGAAGATAAATATGCATACTTTCCAGTCTGTGAACACAAAAGGATGAGATTATAACAAAACAACACCACATAATGAAACATGCCGCATCTCTTGCACTTGCAGACAATGAAATGAGCATTTACTATGTCTGCACTATGTAAAAACTAGGGATACCTTCGAACTGGATCTCCAGGTACTCTTGGAGAGCCTACTGTAGTGTACAGCCAAACCTTTATGTCACCTATGAGTTAGACAAGGCCCCACTACAGCAGCCCTTAGTGTTTAAATCGTTGACAAGCTCCGTTAGAGTGTTAGGTCAAGAACAACAAGTAATCAAAGGAAACAGTCCTAGTATGGCTGGCTGATGCAAACAAGCAATTGAACAGATGTGTGAGCAAATCTTACATATCAAGAAAAGAAGCAAAGAAGGAGTCTTAAAGACCATCACTTGACTGACCAGATTTAAGGGGCATTTAAACATCATGTGCAACGTATGAACTAACATAAACATTGCATATTCCAGATTCTACAATGGAATGCACATGTATTAGGTTATGCCATGTATGATGATGCCTAAATGTACAGATAGCAGGGAGGAGTGATTCATCATTGCACGCACAATTGAATTGCAGGTTAAGGGCCAGTTCGATTCCGCCTTTTCAGGGCATATTGTCAAAATAAGCCATAAAAGATGTAAAGAAGTCATTTTTGAGTTATGGGCTTGGGCTTAACTAATTTCGCTTTGGAGGGGGGTGTTTCGGGTAGAACCTCACTAAAAATTGAAGGGAAGGGGAATAGTGAAATAACTCTGTTGTCTGCCTATATTACACTCAAAATGCAACTGCTGACGCCCGTGTCACACCTGACCCTCAAGTAAAAACAAACACGCAAGCATTCATTGCCCTGCCCGCTTGCATCTCCTCTCCCCTTTCCCTCTACCTCGATCCCCTGCCTGCAGCACTAGGGTTCCTCCAGCGAGCCGTCGCCGTTGGTCCCATCTGGCCTGGTCCTCGATGATGCTATGTCCAGCTAGGCTACATGGCCGGCGGGTAGGGGAAAATCTCCCTGGATGCTCCTCCCTCTGGAGCCTCCCTCATTCTCATGGTCTTTAGCAGCTGCTCCACTGTGGTTCATCCAACGCACTACTCCGACGGGCGCTGCACAACTACTGCTGATGCCACACTGCGGCAGAAGGCACCTTATTCCCCCTCCCCTCCTCCCAGGTCATGGCCTTGAGGTGCTGTTGAAGGATGAGCTCATCCAACAAGGTGAGGATCTCATCTCATTTTTTGCCAAATTTTCATTCTGATTCACTATATGATGAATTGCTATGAGATGCTTCTGCTGCTGCTATATGATGCATTGCTATGAGTTGCTCCTGCTGCTGCTATATGATGAATTGCTATGAGCTCCTGCTGCTGTATGATGAGTTGCTATGAGCTGCTGCTGCTGCTATATGATGAATTCCTATGAGCTGCTGCTGCTGCTGCTATATGATGAGTTGCTACAAGCTGCTCCTGCTGCTTCTATATGATGAATTGCTATGAGCTGCTCTTGCTGTTGCTATATGATGAATTTCTATGAGCTGCTCCTGCTGCTTCTATATGATGAATTGCTATGAGCTGCTGGTGGTATATGATGAATTGCAGACTGCTGTTGTTGTATGATGAGTTGCTATGAGTTGCTGCTGCTGCTATCTGATGCTTTCCAGTGGTGCTGCTATATGATAATAACTAGCCACTTGGACCATCGAATTTCAATAAATAATTGTTCTTCATTTAAATGTGGGTCATGCGTTCTTCGTTTAAATTAGGCAATGGGATCTCTTTGGAAAACATTGACCAAAGTAGATTGTGCCAAGTAGATGGTATCTTTGTATTTGCATTTTGAGAAAATAGTGATGGTCTGTTTTCCTATCATATTAATTACTGCACTAGGTTCAATTTGTGATGTTTGCAAGTCAAATTAATTTCCATATGGGCAGCAAAATGAAAAATATATATATAACGCAATCTAGACTTTCCACTGATCATACCAAAAATAAGCTGAAAACACAATGAAAAGAACTGATTGGCTTATTACATGGAGCTTATATTCACAGGTGCTTATTTTCTTAGGATAACTCGTAATAACAGTCCCTAAGAAACTTGGCTAATAGAACTGGCATACAAATAACATGTCACGATGATTGCAATGGAGGAGTGACATACCATAGCACACTGTATAGGCTCACCACTGCCTCTCCTTTTTTCGATGTTCCATGAAATTGACACATACATCTTGTACTTTTTCATTGTGTAACCCTATCTGCAAGTTGACACGGCTAATTTCAGACATCTCTACATGATACTACATTGCATATCCCTTGCGCATATGTAAACCACCAATTAACGATTGTGTGCGTACCATAAACTAGCCATGACTTTGTATGCTGGACTAGCAGGCACTCTAAGGGAGCCTAATGTAGTGCACTGGAATTCCTACATGCCACCTACGATTTTGTGTAATGTACTGCCCCTGTTCCTAAATATATGTCTTTGTAGAGATTCTAGTATGGACCACATACAGATGTATATAGATGCATTTTCGAGTGTAGATTCACTCATTTTGCTCCATATGTAGCCTATAGTG
Organism: Triticum dicoccoides; assembly: GCF_002162155.2. Taxonomy (NCBI): domain Eukaryota; kingdom Viridiplantae; phylum Streptophyta; class Magnoliopsida; order Poales; family Poaceae; genus Triticum; species Triticum dicoccoides. The sequence continues at coordinate 213,812,728 of NC_041391.1, forward strand.
GAATCTCTAGAAAGACTTATATTTAGGAACGGAGGTACAAGGTAGTATCATGTATGACACCTACATATCTAATTTAGCAGCCAGTAGTAGAAATCATTGTCTGCACAAAGGGATTACTGGTCGAAAATCCTAGCAAAGCACGCTGGCAGGCACAGAACAATACAAGAGAGAGAGAGAGAGACGCGCTTACAAGATCATAGGAATGGCTCAGTCCAGGATCTTGGTTGGCCAAGCTGTTAGATCCAGAAGAAACATCGTCCTTGTAGTTTTTTCCAGCTGCATAACAGGTAAAACCGATCGGTTAGTATATTTGAAGTACATCGGGCAGGTGATGTTGGACGGGTTTAAAGGTGACAAGTACCTAGGCCGTGGCGGGTGCTTGGCATCTCTCCATACGGTGGGAATCAGGTTAGAAACATCAAGGGTGATGACGCTGCGCTAGCTGTCGGGGCCCGATAAGGAGATCTAGAACCATCGAGTAGGGTGTTTGTGGAGCGGCTCTGGTAGAGTGGAATACGGTGTGGGCGAAGCGGATCTGTGGCCGTGGATGAGGGCATAGGTGAAGCTGCTCCGGTGGTTGGGTTAAGGATGGTGTCGACGACGCGGATCTGCAGCCGTGGAAGGGGCGTCAGAAGCTGCTCTGGTGGTTGGGTTAAGGATGATGTCGACGATGCGGATCTATGGCTGTGGATAGGGCATCAGAAACTGCTCCGGTGGTTGGGTTAAGGGTGGTGTCGACGATGCGGATCTACGGCCGTGGACGGGGCGTCAGAAGCTGCTCCAGTAGGTTGGATGAGGGTGCGAGGAAGCGGATCTGAGGCCGTGGACTTGTGAGTTGGCAAAGCGGCCCTGGTAGGGTTGAGAATGGTATAGGCGAAGCTACTCTGGTAGGGTTAATGATGGTGTCGGCGAAGCGGCTCCGGTAGGGTTGAGGAAGGTGTCGGCGAAGCGGCTCCGGTAGGGTCGAGGAAGGTGTCGGCGAAGAGGATCAGAGGCCGTCGACGAGGGCGTCGGTGGGGCGGCTCCGGGCGGTGTGGACGAAACGTCTCCGGTGGGGAGTACGAATGAGCCGCTGCAGATGCGTGGCGGTTGACGAGAGTACCGGCGAAGCAAATCCGGTGCCGTGGACAAGGCCGACACTGAATGGGCTGTGGTACAGTGGTGGATGAGTAGTCTACTTGTTTCTAGGGGAGGTGGGACGGGTAGATGCGGCCGCCGAAGCAGATCCGGCGAGGTGGACGCCGCTGCCAGTGAATGGGCTATGGTACGCCAGTGGATGAGCAGTCTAGGGTTTCAAGAGGGGAGAAAGGGCGATGAAGTATGGACGGCATGATGTAAGATGCTTTGGTGATGTGGAGTTAGTCGCTTTTGCGGGAGGGGGAGAGGGAATGGGGGTGCCGTGTAGTGGGGGGAATCGGAAGTTACCAAAGCAGCCCCGACCTATCATGTAGATGAGGGCGGTATTGTAACTGTTGGTCTCCGTGCACCAAAGACAAAAGGGGGATTTCGCATGCTAAAGACTAAGGTGGCGGAAATTTTAGAAGGAGGCGGGAGATTTTGCCGCCCGCGGGATTGTTCGTATCTAGTTTCAACTAATTTTCGACCGTGCTAGTGCAGAGGTCATGCTAGACTGTGTACACGGGGCACGCGTCAGCAGTTAATAACTGGTGTGAAGTCCACCCCGGAAAAAAAGACAATAACTCAGGATAATGCACCGATAACTTGGACGTTCTCACGGGCGCGGCCAATCATACGGGTGTAGTGGCGCGTTCACAAAAAAAGGGATCAAACGCTCAACCTATGTATTTCTCATGTAAATAGATAATTTAGTGCTATTGGTTATTTACTTTAAACATAATGCATTGACGTGTTAGTGTAGAGGCGCACAAAAAGAAATGGATATTGTAGTTAGCTACTTAAAAGTGTTACCTCATATGATTACATAGCCTCCATTTCATAAATTGTGTACCCGTTGAATTCATATATGAATATTACATATATTACTTCAAAATAGAAACTTAAATCATCCAAGACTAATGAATTTGAATGCAATAGTAACAATGGTGCATGTACATGATAGCTACATTGGTTGTTTGAAGAAACATCACTGTAACTTTGGCAAGCACAACTGAAAAGGTTTATTTAAATATATAAAATGTGATATGTGAGTGTCCAATCCTTGTAGCGTTGAACCGATATTGTACCTTTGGCCATGATACGAAGTAGATATTGACTTATGTTCAAGCGATGCACGCCCACGATCGCTAGATAGTGATACGTGAATGAATTGTGCAATCTCTCTCACATGCGTACATATATCATTTCCCTGTGGGCATCGGAATCACACACGCGCACTTCGTGTATTTCTCTCCCTCCGTCAGGGTTAAATTCGTCTTTCTACCCCATCCTACAAGTCTCTCACACAGAAACACACACGCTCTCTATGTCTAACACACCCACCCCTTTAATTCCGCCCACCCACAGCCACTAATGCCTCAAAGTATAATAATGTCTCTCACACATATGTTATCTACCTATCCCTTAATATAGCTAGATATGTGGCACACAACCTCCTTCTCCCTACTAGCAAGATGCCCATGCGTTGCACGGAACATCAAGATGCATTTGTATGAGAAGTTTATCTTGTGGGAGAAAAGAATGAACGAGGGAATGCCTTATTTGCAAATGCGGAGAGGGGTGTGGGTATCTTTTTGTAAAATTGCCATATTTTCCTTCCTGTCCGTCGGATATAAATCGGATGGCCTATATTGCAGGATGGCAGGAACACCATCATCACCAACTCTGTTTTTTATAAGAGTAGAGATATGTGAGCGTCATTGCCCC
>NC_041391.1:213816071-213833397 GCF_002162155.2 Triticum dicoccoides
ACAATGACAGCAGAAGGGTGACAACTTGATCTGATCATAATCTGTCAATTCGTTTCTCTCTCAAACATTGTGTCTCGGTGCCTCCCTCGGTAGCCCCCTCGATATGTAGACTTCTCGCGTGCGCACAGCTGTAGTGACGATGACGCTGAACCCAGTGTGCCTTGTTTTTACCGGCCTCATGTGATAGTTTTCACCCTGTTTTCTGTTAATTAACAAGGCAACCTTTTCTTTGTTACTACTAGTGAATCTGAAATCATTCGGGGCAGACATAAAATATATCACTTCAACTCAATTATCGCAGCAACTATTTTAAAAGAAATTAGCTAGCTGCCCATGCGTTGCACGGAACATCAAGATGCATTTGTATGAGTAGTTTATCTTGTGAGAAAAAGGCTGAACGAGGGAAGGCCTTATTTGCGAACGTGGAGAGACGTGTGGGTATATTTTTGCAAAATTGCCATAGTTTCTTTCCTATCCGTTATATATAAATCCGATGGCCTATATTGCAGGATGGCACGCACACCATCATCACCAACTCTGTTTTCTACTCCCTCCATCCGAAAATACTTGTCATCAAAATGGATAAAAAGAGAAGTATCTAAAACTAAAATATGTCTAGATACATTTCCTTTTATCCATTTTGATGACAATTATTTCCGGACTGAGGGAGTATTTGTCTTTTTAGAGATTTCAACAAGTGACTATGACAGTACCTTACCAACATACTCAAAAAAGTAGTCCATAATTTTGATGTTACCCTCTTTTCTTGGCGGTGCAGTGCGATCTGGATACCTCATAAATAAATCAAGGACAAATCTGACCCCTTCCTGAAAAGACATACGTAGCAAAATGAGTGAATCTACACTCTAAAATATGTCTACATACACATCCGTATGTGGTAGTCCATTTGAAATCTGAAAAAGACAAATATTTAGGAACAAATGGAGTATATATAAGAGTAGACATGGAGATATATCTCCAGCATGGTCTACAACAAAAATGTGCTGGGCTGGTTAGCGCCGGATGCTCGCAACGCGATCACATGAGTTCGAATTCTGTATTTTAACTTTAGATTTTAATATTATATATTACTCTACTTATTTAATATATACTTCTTTCATTACTGTACTGACAGTGGAACCCACAGAGTACTTAGAATATTAAGGATGGACTTGTTTCTTTTTAACTTTCTGTATGAAGCTGTAGCCACCCTGCAAGTCACGTGTACACTGTACATGCAATTAACTTTTTTATAGAGGGACAATCATACAGGCAATTAACTCAAATGGATTGGATGTCACTCTATTATTTCCAGCATAAAGAGCATCTCCAACGGCAGCCGACAAATTTCCTCCCGCTTCCTTCCGCGGAGGACGACATCAAACGCCAGCGGCATACATTTTGACAACTCTAACCAACCAGATGAAATTCATGCAAACACAGACTGATTTCATATAAGCATGAAGGATTTCGTATAAAAGAGCCGGATCTTCATATAAACATGATGGATTTCATTACATTTACATGAACTAAGAGGTGCCAATCCGGCTCTCTTGTATATTTAATACTCCCTCCGTCCGGAAATACTTGTCCTAGAAATGGATATATCTAGACTTATTTTAGTTCTAAATGGCCGCCCGCGGATCCCTTTGTCTTCCTCATGTCTGGCAGACACTTGCGGGATCGACGAAGGTCCTCGGAAGAGATGGAGCAGCAAAGAAACCACCTGAATCCGCGGTCGTCGCCTCGGCGCTGGCCTTCATGGGTCCCAAGTGGCGACAGCCTCCCGTGTTCTACCTCTCCTCGATGATGGCGGCGGACACGGAGAAGCTGGCCACCGACTCGTCGCTCTCCACGCACCCGGCTTCTGTCTCTGCCTGCATGGCGCTGCTGCAGGCACGGGAGGTGCTCCCACAGACACGGGAGGCATGGCCACCGCAGACACTGGTGGCGCGGTACGACGCGGCAGCGACGGCGCCCGTACCGGCGTGCTCGTCGCCGTGCCAGCGTGGAGCAACTCGCCACTCCTCATCAAGCTGAACTAGAGCGGCGAGTTGCTGAACCACGTGCCTGCTTGGGGCGGCAACTGGCTCCATTGGTCCAAGCGAGGTTGGTGAAGCATCGAGCGGCCTCGCCCGTATCCGGAGGGCTCGGCGGGCCACCCAGCCGGGTAATATGCCAGAGAACGGCTCATCGGAAGCCATCGGAAGAGTGGAGAAATGGTGAAGGAGGAGATGGGGGAGCGGCGGAGGGGTGCAATTCTTGCCCGCTGTCTGTCTGGCCTCGTGTAAATAGAGGGTGGATGGTAGGAGCTTGGCCGACGTATGGCCTCGTTTAAACTAAGGGCGGACGGGAGGAGCTCAGCCGGTGTTGCGTTTAATTTCGGCCCGCTCATGAACGGACATGTGGCCGGAGTATAATTCTCGGTTTGCATGCGGGTTTAACAGAGGGGTTTAACGGAGGCGCCGGCGTGCAACGGGCGGCGCAGTACTATTCGATTTGATACCATTAATGAGTCGTCAAATCACAAAGGCCCTCACCTCTCATGAAACCGACCGAGCTAGACTGCCCCGCCCTCTAGCCTTTTAAAAAATGTATATACTCCACTTTTGTACAGTAGTAGTATTGATGGATTGCACCATGGAGCAAAACTTGAAATTAAAAAAAGGGTGGTACATATAGAGAGCACTCGTGAACTATGTGTCATACATGGCAATAAATAAAGTACTACATGATACTAATATAGTATGATACATGGCGCAGGAGTACTAAGTATTATTAATACAGTTTTGCTAGAACTCATCTAGATGAGATATAATTTGGTCTCATTCATCTTTCATAGCCATTGGATGTGATGCTATAAGATGCATGTGTGCCGACGTTGGTTGTATTTGTTCTTGTGCAACAACCTGACCACTGCATGTCATGTTTGATAGTCTCAAGTCATTAAAAGCATACAAGCCCCACATCTCTTCTTGGTTGATTCCTCTATTTATGTCAAAAAATAAGAAACAACGTGAGAGTTAATGCACCACACCTATGTGTTTACTATTTGGTTTTCGTAAGATGACTTAATACTCACCTAGACGGAGGGAGTATTCGATTTCACAGCGGGCGGCGCAGTTCCCGATACGGCTTTAATGCAGATGAGGGAGGGAGTAGTGGTTCCCGATATGTTGAACGACCAATGCATCCTCCTTCAATTAATGCATGAGGGAAGTAATGGGAGGAGGTCCGAGAAAAGAGGTTGCACGATGTGAATGCAACGCAGTTTTCCCTCATTGCCCTCATATAAAGGCGCCCCTCCATTCCAATGCATCTACCACATCGTACGCACCTAAGAATTTGCCTAAGGACCTACACTAAGCGCAAAAGAGCTCACTCCAGACCCATGGCGGCGATGCGCGTGAGCGGCCAGCAGCTGCGCCAGATGGTCCACGATGCCGGCCTGCCGCATGGCGCCCAGGATCGTCTCCAAACGGTGTTGGAGACCGACTGGTGGATGGCCGCCGTCGACGCCAACTACGACTCTCAGTTGGACCAAATGATCGTTGCCACCAGCAACAAGTTCACCGTCCTCAAGAAGCTCGCGGACGACATTGCCGTATTCCTCCAGCCCGCGCGTCCGGGCTCCTCATTGCCTGCCACTCTTTCAAGCACTGGTGGCCCTGCGACTGCTCGCCGAAGCCACGAAGAATGTCCACCTGGAGGTCGTGCTCGCCGCAAGGCGCCTCGCCCTGCAAGAATTCGTCGACCTACACATCCATGTGTACGAGCAAATCGTGTACATAGGTACCTACAAGGCCAGTTAGGACGCTACGACGTTGGCCTTCCTCAACCGGCTGGAAGCCTTGGATGCCTTTGCTGAGAAGCATCCTCGACCTCACCACAAAAGCCGTAGCTCTGTAGCCGCCGGTCGGTGGCCCGGCGCACTAAGTTGAGGAGGAGGAGGTCGTACGTTCGTGGATCCATCTTTCTTCTTGCCTTCTGTAACCACCACTGCGATCGCATCATCATGACCTTAATTCTTATTGTGTTGTTGCATTCTCGTTCTAGTCAATACCGACATGTGCGATCCCTTTGCTTAATTATATGCATCATGTAACTAGTACTCCATCCGTCAATTTATAAGTTGTGCTTACCTTTTCCATCAACTTCGTGCAACGCGCGGGCATCTTGCTAGAAACACTTGAATATGTCTATATAATCCGTATGTGATAGTCCATTTGAAATCTCAAAAAAGACAAATATTTAGGTACGGAGGGAGTAATATATTAGGAGTATATCAAAACAATAGTGATTTCTTTCAAGTTTGTGAACAAATACTACTATTCTACTACTTTGGATCCGTCGCAGCGCGCGGGCACATTGCTAGTAAAAGGAAAAGGCCTGCCGTGTTCGCGTCGCATCCCCCACACACCCGGGAATCGGGAGTACAACACGGCCCGTTCGGCACGACACATAGCTTAGGGAAGGTGTGTTGCCTAGCATTTTCACTTTCATGTGGGACCGCCGTTGAGCAAACCGACACCCCGCCCGCCGCCGGGTTGGAAAACATAAACAAGGGGAAGATCTAGCTATAGCACAGAAGCCAAGAAATTTTGTGTCAGACGGGGCTCGTTGATAGAGTAGGAGCATTATGTACTAGTACTACTCCTACTAGTACCAAGTTTGTACTCCTAATACTATATTACTAGTACTACCACTATACAACTAGTAGATACGTGCATGGCACAACATCGTAGGAACAAAAAATGGGAAGATCTTGTTTTGGGTGATTTATCTTTTTTTCAATCAACGTAGTATGAATAATATGATGTGGGGGGCACCCATGAAGCTTATGTGGCTTGGTTGCATGGCTACGAAAGGTTAGAGAAAAATAAATAGATAATGTGTTTAGAGTGCACTCCACTAAATAGATATACTTTGGATCCACTGCAATGGACCGACACATCTATATCTATACCCCCTATATAATGTGTGAGAAACTTTGAAAGTTGGTCGTTGGATGAAGCCAATCCGACGGTACAAAGATGGAAAATCCGAGCACTACTGGTCGTTGGATATCATCCACCAGATTCTACCACATGTATAATCTAGAAGACTCCATGGTTGAACTTAATTCATGACCAACTTTGCCACAACTAAGCTTAGGCAAAGTTATTAGTTCTTCAAAATGAGAGCCACAAGTTGGCAAGCCTAAGGGAATCTTGCCACATTTTTTGAGTGTGTGTCATGTGGGGCCTTAGTGTGGCTTGCCTAAGGTGTGGCTTGAACCAAACACTCACCTAAGTTAATCAAACTTGCCTAACCTTACATTCCACCAGATTTTGCCACATGTTAGAATCCAGAAAACTCCACATGTAGAAGCATAATGCCCAAACCACCAGAATCTCATGCGTGCAATGCACGTGTACCTTACTAGTACTAGTTGGTAGTAGTAAGAAACAAATTCCAGTTTTGGCATGAGCTCGTACTGCGGGAGCACCACAAGGCCTGCCGCAGGAGTTACATTTCCCTCTCGGGGCCCACGGGACCGAACATCAGTGGCTTAGTGCCCGGCCTATGAGTCAATGACATGCGGACCTTAAATGCGGCTGGCCCACATGTCATTCTCATGGTGGTGGCATGGTTCGCGACTCACTCATTCGAGATGAACCGGCCGGTGGTGGCGTGGCCATGGCGAGGGTGCCACAGGTAGGCGTCGGGGCGTTACGAGGCGTAGATGGCCACACCGGTGGGTACTACCTGTAGTACATAAGTACTCCAACTGAGGATTGATGCCCGAGACGAAATGTGTCACATTCGCTGGATGAAAATTCAATGGTGTGGGAGTACGGATCGGAGTAGAGCAGCGGAGCAGGCAAACCGCGTCCAATCGGGTGTGTCTATGGTAGAAAGTTGATCGTCGCTGCAGTTCAGCTGGCCCACATGTCATGCACACAAAGGCAGAGGAGCGGTGGGGCCGAGAGGGATGAGGGGCATGAACAATCCTACCATTCTGTCACTGACATGTGGGACCCATAAGCATGGGTCCCACCTGTCAGCGAAGGAAAGGTAGGGTAAGGCAGTGGTAGCCACATTAGAGGATCCATGTCCACGTCGGGGGACGTCGTGCCGTGTGTTGGAGCGGCGTCGTGGGAATCGCGTGTGGGTGTGGCAGTGGTAGAAACAAGAAACGTGATGGTCTCCGTGGTTCAACTTCCATGGACGAAGCTGTCGTGTCTGCTGACACATGTATATCAAAATTAGAGTGTTTATATTTCAAGCATGTTAACAAGTATTATTCTACTAGTTTGGATCCATTGCAGCGCACGGGCCAACACATTGGTAGTAGTAGTGTCCATCTCTATCTCTAGAGGCCTTCCCTCGTTCATCCTTTTCTCTCACAAGATAAACTACTCATACAAATGCATCTTGATGTTTCGTGGAACGCACGAGGATGTTTCCTTGGGGGTCTCTCCAGCGTGGCGTGGCCATAGTTCCAAGTTGAGCCCCTTGAGATGCCGACGTTGAGGGCCACTCGGATTTCCTCCGATGTGTAGGTAAGATGAGTTTGATCACGTAGTAAATACATTCTAAAGACTACTTCCATGTCCATTTCCTAATTCTCCTCCTGCCCACTGTTTCACAGGCTAGGCTCGGTGCGAGTGGAAATTGGCTTGCATATGTATGGGAGGGTATCAACATCAATTTGCACAACATTTACAATGGTGACACCGTTCCCATGGAACCTTTGTCCAACATTGGGATCAGCCATGCAACGGGCCACCCATGAATTGGTACAATGGAACCACGGTGAGATTGAATAAGATAGCACGAACCTTGCACATGGCGGTCAAAGGCGGACCATGCTGTCTGCGGCCAATTTGTTGCCGTATGAGTAGGAAGACACTATGCTCCTTTCTAACCGCATCTTCGCAGTGACAATCCAGGGGACTTATTTTGTATGGGACACATCCTATGATATACTCCCTCTCTCCCAGTTTATCTGTTTTGAATCTTTTCATTTTATAAGTTTCAAATTCAAATTTAGAGCTCGCTGTCACATGTTGAGATTACAATGTCCATTAAATCGTTGCATGCATGTATAGTAAAGAAACAAATCTCGAGTTTGGCACGAGTTCGTGCTGCGGGAGCACCACAAGCCCTGGCGCAGGAGTTACATTTCCCTATCAGGGCCGTCGGGACTGAGCTTCAGCGCCTTACTACACCTACCTTTGAGTCAATAACATGTGGACCCGATAGGTGACTGGTCCACATGTAATGCTCCCGAAGGCAGAGGGGCAGTGGGGCCAAGAGGGGTGAGCCGCAGGTCAGGGGACATGTGGTTTCATGGGTTCGAGTGGCGTCATGGGAATCGCGGGTGGCTGTGGTAGAAACTTGATCCTCGCCGCATTTTAGGTGGCCCACATGTCATGCACACAAAGGCAGAGGGGCGGTGCGGCCGAGAGGGGTGAGGCGCACGTCGGGGGGCGTGGTGTCGTGGGTTGGAGAGGCGTCATGGGAATCGCGAGATGAAACGTGATGGTTGCCGTAGTTGAACTTCCATGGACAAGGTGTCATGTCTACGGACACATGCACTGCATACCGATCACTGGAAGGAGTAATAGAGAAAGCTATATATGCAGATAAATAGTTCCTTATAGTCAAGCGGTCCCACGCTACTATTCTGTTCCAAAGACATGCACACCATCGAAATAGTCCATCTGTATCAATATACACCGACAGGGACTAATTTTTTTGACAAGAGAGGAAATAGTTCATCCATCCATAATGCCCTCCTGCTGGTGCAGCGTTTTCTTCTTCTTCTTCTTCTTCTTCTTCTTCTTCTTCTTCTTCTTCTTCTTCTTCTTCTTCTTCTTCTCACTCTCTGTGGGAGACGGCTTCGCAACAAGCTCTTTGGACCTTGCGGCTATCTCGAAACTCACACGGGCATTGAGGGAAGCAAATTTTATCCGCTCGTACGACAAGGGATAATTCTCCCATCCAGAGACCTTAATGCCACCGTCTCGTCACCCTTCTGAAGATTTGTACCGAGCACAAAATTTGCTATGTCGAATAGGGATGGTGTCTGTTTAGCACAATCTTCTACAGGAATTTTGATTTTGGTTTGTAGGTCAACGATGCTTTTCAAATCAAGGTTGTATGGCTCCAGCTTCTGTTTGTCCCCTTCGATGGCTGCCCCACAGAAGTATACGTCCTCCTGAGACAAGAAATCGTGAAGCTCACCTGGTATGGAGGGCGACTGTATGATGTGGTACACCAGAACATCATCTTCGAGGCACAGTTGAAGGACGGCGGCGCGCTGGATCTTCCCTGGGGCACCCTCCATGTACTCTGCGTCGAGACCGATGACCATTGTCTCTACTTTTTCGAGGGAGTTGGATACATTGTTGATCCACTGCCGAACAACCCTTGGGTGGAAGGTGACGGTGGCAACTATGCGCATCGAGCCTTCGACAAGGACATGTTGGACGCTAAAAACCTGCATCTCAATCTCTTTCGCCATTTGGAACCGCTGGAATGGAGGGCTATGGTTTGGAGAATTAGGATTAGATGGCTAGTCTAACTGAAGTAGTAGATGATTATTTAAAGAGGTTAAAACAATGTGAACACAGTGGGGTTTGGATGCAAATGAAGACGAAAGGGGAGGTGAAGAAGCCGAGGCGAATCGGTTCTCGATGGAGAAGTAAATGGGAGAAGTGGCATGTAGGCAGTTGATTAGACGGCTATGTAGACTAAATGAAAAGGCTATGCGGGTAGACTAAGGAGTCGTACCTGTTCGTGTACGTGCCCATCCTTCCTAATAGGTGGGACCTATGCAAACAGATAAAAAAATGTGTCGTAGCTTTTTTTTGAGCGCGTGAGTGGGAGACACAACATTCTCTGGTTAAGGAATACTCCCTCTGTTTAGGTGAGTTTAAGTCACCTTATGAAAATTAGGCTTTCCCAAAACCTTTAGGAGTGGAGCATTAACTTCCTGCTCGATCCCCTCCCAGCCTCGTTAGCCAGCGTTCTCTTCCTCTGCTGCCGCGTTCTACCTTTCCATTTTTCCTCTTCTCAAGTGTGGAATGATCTGCATGCCGTCCTTGATGCACTAGAACAACCACTGCATGCATCGCGGCAGGGCGTTGATTGGGCATGCACGAGAATTTGGTTCTGCTCGCAATATTGATGATACTTGAACGATGAAGTGAACAGGCATGCTAGCACGGGAGACCTATTTCCTCTATACAATACTGGAGTACTCATGTTCCTACTACTACTAGTAGTAGTAGTAGTAGTAGTAGTAGTAGTAGTAGTAGTTGTAGTAGTAGTAGTAGTACAACTGTGGTACACTTGATGGTCAAAATACTATTCATCCAGTCCTCACAGTGAAGTGACAACACCCTGCGCCTGACACTAGTCCAGGCGAGGCGGCGTGTTCGGGTTACCAAAGTCAGCCTCACCCTGTGCACTCTGCAGTCTGTCACCGCTGCTGTACAGCACATTGGCGCCTCGCCTTGTCTCCCTCTCCGCTCCCATAGCACCACTCCATCTCCATCTCCTTCTCCATCTCCGTCTCCATCTCCATCTCACTGTGCCCCCGTGTACCGTCGCCTCACTCGCCTCCCCCAGTAACACTATTCCCTCGCTAGCCGCTCCAGCACCGACATCCTTCTCCCTCGTAAATCAAGCCCCCTTCCAAACTCCACCATGGCCGAACGCGAACCGTGCAGCATCCATATGAGCCGCGATTGGAGCAATCTCCCCAGTGACATCCTCGACCTCTGTTGTTCGTGTATGGATATGTTGACCGCCCTGCGGCTGGCTGCATGCTCGAGGAACATGCACACGGCCATCGTCGAAGCGAGGCCTAAGCTTTTCAAGACACCCTGCTTGCTGCTATCTGGTCTTGCAAGATTGGCTCACCATGATACGGAGGCTCGCGTGATGCCCCTCGACTTCAATCCAATCTCCATTAGCCGAAACTTCTTTCCACGTATGTAGTGTGTCGCCGTACATCATTTCCGTTGACATCGATCCAATCACCATCGCCCGAAACTTCTTGGCAGGTATGTATTGGGTCGGCATGAACTCCCACTGGATGGCTGCCTTCAGAGAAGACGGTAAAAAGTTGGTGCTCGTGAACTTCCAGACCTCCCATGAGATTATCCTTCCTCCATTGGATTATATAGAGTATTACCATCGCGGTCCAAGTCATCTAGATTACTACGTCAGTTGGATGGACCTTGTTTTGCAGAAGATTGTAATCTGCCAAGTGCCCACACGACATGCGAATTACGCAGACTTCAAGCTAATTGCCTTGTTCGACCGCGGACTTGCCTATCTTTATGCCGGTGCCTTCTTTAGCTGGAGACAACTCGGCTTGCAGTGGATCATCGTCAAAGCTGATACACACTTCTATGATGCTATTGAACACAATGGCATCATCTACGCGATCGACAAAGCAGATGGCACCACGTATTGTTGGGACGGCGCGTGTAAGTTGTTTCCTCTCTCATGTTAATGATGACGCCATGACACTGTTTGAACTTTTTGTGATGATTGGCATATCCCTGTTTGAGCAGAATTTGAGTAGAACTATGGCAATATATTAGAGACGTCGTAAATCAGCTATATTTGGAATGAGTTAATTCATGCAATTGTGACCATGTCATTATAGCCAATTTGTACCCTGAATAATCAAACGGTTAGGAATATATGGATATTATCCTTATTTTATAGTAATCTATATACTACTACTAAATATGAGTGTGTATCAATGGCCATGTTAATTTCCTCATTTTCATGAAGTAGAAACATGCACCACACTGTTGGTTTCATCTAACCATACATCAGGGAAGTAAACGTGCATATGGAGAACTCTATATTTGGAAGTAGTGAAATCCTGCAATGCTTACCATGTGTACATACCTATATTCGCCCTTCAGCAATCAATGGCTAGAATAATATCCTCACAAAAGTTTTGCCCACAGAACACGAGTATATAACAATGCATGGTATGTTAGTTTCCTTGAAGAATTTGTTTGTGAGGACAGAACAGGATTACATAACATGCATGACATGGTAGTTTCCTGTGAAGAATCGATTGCGAGGTAACATGAGTACAACCCAGTATACATTTCCCTGTATTTTCCTCCCAGTTCCAACAAGGACATATCAATGCTGTTTCTTGCATTACCCTACTCATACTTTGAACAATGCTGATCTTACATTAACAATGCATGTCCTTTTTGATATGATGCAGTGTCCCTACAGTTACTGCCCTTTGTAATCACACCACCTTTGCCAAAAACAGGGAAGCACAACTGGTTCCTCGCTCGATCAGACGACGGCAAAAGACTGATGATCATTCGGACACATGAGCCGGAAGAGTTATATTGCGAAAACCCCACTTTATACAAGCACCGTGTAATATGTGAGTATCCGGAAAGTGGTTGTTACGTCTATGGGCAGGATACCAGCTTGTTGGGGCCTTTAGGATTTTTTAGTTGGAGGCGGGTAAACAGCCTTGGTTCACACTCTCTGTTTCTCGGACTCAATTATCTGATTAACTAGGAGATCACCGTTGGCAAGGACCTTGATGGCAGAGAGGCTCTGTTTTCTATGGAAAACTGTGTCTACACGGCGAGCCCTAGGTTTTCAGGAGCAAACTCCCCTGATTGTCAACGATACAGCCTGCAGCCAAAAGAAGGTGAGAATGAAAAAGGCATCCGGATTAACTTTGATCCTTGGATGTCTCAATTACGACAGGCAGTGATGTGGTTCAAGCCTTCAGGTTGATAGGTAATTGGGCTGTTGCATCGAAAGGGTTGAGTACTGGTGTCTCCGGATCATTGGTCGCTGAAGCGGGGCTGCAAATTATGATGGTGTTGGATCATCTCTTCGAATGACTTTGTTGTCTTTGCTGCTGGTTCTGGATGGGTAGTTCTTTCTTTTGTTATGCATATTCCTTGTCATTTGGTCATCCTCGTCTATGTCACTCTTTATATGTAATAGTTGCTTTTGTTTAGAATGTCGTTCTCGTCTGGATCACGAGAGTCTGAGCGCTACAGATGGGTGCGTTTTGGTGGTGTAGCAAGACTTCTTATGAACTATTATGTCTTGTTGTTTATGTCAGTAGTAGTCACTAGTCAGTGTTTGAATATTGTATATATTGTTGTTTCGAACTGTTTATTGTCTCGAACTACTTGTGGGCTAAATGGGGGCATCACTATTCTCCAGTGTTCAGAGCATATCTCCTTTTTTTCAAGTTATATAATTTGAGCTTACTGTCTTTTCGGTGATGTACACTTGTTTTGGCCAGTGAGGTGTCGTTGAATATGGGCCGAGTAGTAACGCAATGCCAAACAGGTCAATTATGACTCTCAGGCCGGGCTCTCGAAAGATCCTAAAAAAAGGTGGGGATCTCCAAAAAAGAAAGAATAAGGACTCTTAGGCCGACATGTGGGCGCCACCGGTGTTTTCGTGTGCTTGCGCACCGAGAGCATATTGGCACGTGCTCGAAATTCATGCTACCATTTCATCCCCAGTCTCCCGCCCCTCCCCCACCTCTAGAATCTCGATTCCTACTCCAGTTCCCCCAAATCCCCCTCCTGTACTCCCTGTACTCAAGCGCACTATCATGTCGCCGGTCAACGCAGATCTCCGAGCCGGAGATCCTGAGGTCCATCCTGCCTTTAGTCATTGTGTGCTGTCGCTCAACAATGGCATGGCGGCGCTTGACAACCAGTTTGCCGGCAAAGTGCTGATGGTAACCATCAACGGGGCCGGCCTCCCGTCTCGCTAGACGACCTTGTCAAAGCTCTTGGCATTGCGCACGGCATCCAAATAAGTGACTTGCTCGTCAAAGTCTGTCCGCCACCGGCTGATTTCTTCGTCAGGTTCTGGACAAATTTCGACTGCAGTCGTGTGTTTGAATCTTCCCGACGTTTGTTCTGCGATGGCGCGCTGGTGAGCTTTGATCGGTGGCACCAAGGATGGGGCTCGGTGCCCTCTGAGTTTGAGTTTTTAACAAATCTTACCTTCCACGGCATGCCTCGACGTGCTTGGAACAGTGAGTCCATGAACGAGCTTATCAACGACCTTGGAGGTGAGCTCATAAGTATGTTTGTTCCTCCAGACAGCTGGGCTCTGACGGTTATGGCATGGATGAAGAAGCTGTCCACCATACCGAAGGTGATTGGTATTGAGATACCGGTGCAGGAACCGGGGTTGTACTATTCGTCACCACCAAGGCTGCGGCGGACCACATTAGGGATGTCCCTGTATCGAGTGTTCGTGCATGTCGAAGAAGTGGTCAATCCATCAATCGAAGTCCTACCGCCGCCGCTGGTGCCAGGGTCCGTCGACGATGTCCATTATAGGAGTCAATGTCAGACTTTCCCCGTGTTGCTCGAAACGATGGATGGCACAGGGCCTACTCCATCGCGCGGCGGAGGACACTTCTTCTTTGGGAGAAGAGGCAGGGCTGGCTGCCTGGATGTGCTCTAATTTGAGGTAACAACTGAATCTTATAAGATAGTACTAGTTAAATTCGAGCTATGGGTCTGAAGCACTGGTATGCCAGTACATTTGATTGTGACCTGTTCTAATTTTGTACCTGAACTTTTTTTAGAAAGGGATGTACGTCAATTTAATGTGCTAGCAGAACTTATTGTGTTGTCTGTCTGTTTTCTTTGCACAACATTCATGATATTTCCCCGTCATTTATAAAGATGATGAACCGTTATGTACGACTTCGTTGGTTTCAACATAGCCCTTCCCGTAGCGATCCACTGCTTCCATCCTGATTGTGCCGCCTACTTGAAATTTTTGTATGCAAGTTCGGTGTGCTATGATGTTCTATATGATTGTGTCAACTATATAAGTTTTTACTGAGCATCAACAATGCATATGGCTGAAAGATGTATTTACGAGCGTCGACCGATGGGTCTCTCTCTCTCTCTCTCTCTCTCTCTCTCTCACACACACA
This sequence comes from Triticum dicoccoides, assembly GCF_002162155.2. Taxonomy (NCBI): domain Eukaryota; kingdom Viridiplantae; phylum Streptophyta; class Magnoliopsida; order Poales; family Poaceae; genus Triticum; species Triticum dicoccoides. Next base: position 213,830,053 of record NC_041391.1, read on the forward strand.
CACACACACACACACATGCGCACACGCACAAGTGGGACCCGTTGAATTATTTATTTGCTCGTGACAGCTTTTAATTAGGTTCCACTATAATCTAAATTTTTTCTTAAGTTATTAGTTGAGCTCAGTGACTTCAAAAAGTTGTACAAAAGCCTTGTTTGGGCCTTTCTCGCGTCGCTGAATGTGGGCTGAGTAACCATGTTAGGTTGTATTGTACTACACAGGCCTTTTTTTAACATCAGCAATGCAACTGGGCCGACAGTTGTACACAATATCCGGGTCAACTTGTTATCCGTCCCGCTGGGCTGCAAAGTTTCCTAGGAGGTATGCATTAGGCTTAACAAGAAAATGGACTTTAAGAAATAATAAATGGGATGTAATTATAATAATTGGGCAATTACTATGCACCAAACACGTAATTAGTTTGAAAAATATATTATTTTTGGAATTTGGAAATTTTAATTTCATTACTTGTTGCGCGCGCAATATTTTATTGGATTTTAACGTAATACAACTTTATTTTGAAATTATATTTAACCTGACTAGAAATTTCGGATAAAAATATTACGGATCCCATCAAAATGTGGAAATATTTTTTGAATTCTGTTTTGAGCGGTTGTTTGAAACTATTAATCGTTTTCCTAGCTAGAAGTTGGGCTGTACTTTTAACAAACTGTAAATGGGCTTTAGTAAATTCCATTAGAATTAAAAAATGGGTTGTACATTCTTACAAATCGCAAATGGGCTATATGTTCTCTGCCAAATCCGAGTTGTGGGCCTACTAAGTTGACGCGTACCAAGGGCTTTGTCAACTTAGTCAATATAAATGATTCTAGCTGCAGTGATTGCACGATGTCCATCCAACGGCCGTAGTGCTTCTTCAACCTCTGGTCTTCTTGCTCCAGCCGCCCAAAGGAGCGCCGGTCGTGTCGCGTGCTCCTGCCTCCCGTGGCCGGCTGTGAGGTCGCGGAGGCCTCACCACCCCATACTACTCCCACCGCTGGTCAGGCCATCCCTCTACTCACCCACACCCCCTGTTATTTTGTGACGACGGCAGTCACACACTGCAGCCGAACCAATGAACACTAGAACTCCTCTCCGTGCGGGCTTCCACTGTTGCGTCTTCCCAGGCTCTGCGTCGTCCCCTTCCTAGGCCTCGCCGTCATCCAGACGGCCGCCCTGGTGCTCTCGGCGCGGCGTGGTCAACGTAGTCAACGACCGACTTCCATCGAAAGAGTACTATACCTGGAGAGGCTGACAGCTGGGTCCAGGCGGCCGCAAGGAAGTGCCTCCTTATTACACGCAAAATAATTATTCCTCCACCTGACAGCAGGGACCCACCGGATGGGCCACCTTATTTTGCGAAAAAAACGTTTCCCCCCTGACTGCTGGGACCCACCGGACAGGCCAGCGTGTTTCGCAAAAAAAACGTTCCCCCCGCTGTCAGCTCGGATCCACCGGAAGTGCCTCTTTATTACGCACAAAAAAATGAATACTCCCCCTACTAGCTGGGACCCACCATGGTGGGAGGCTGACTTGTGGGCCTACTAAGTTGACTGGGATGGGGGCCTTTGTCAACTTTAGTCAATATGAATGATTCTAGCTCCAGTGACCGTACGATGTCCATCCAACGGCCGTAGTGCTTCTTCAACCTCTGGTCTTCTTGCTCCAGCCGCCCAAAGCAGCACCGGGCGTGCCGCATGCTCCTGCCTCCCGTGGCCGGCTGTGCTCCCGCGGAGGCCTCACCGCCCCTACTATTCCCACCGCTGGCCAGGCCCTGTGGCGACGGCAGCCTCACACCGCAGCCGAACCAGTGAACCCTCGTACTCCTCTCCATGCGGGCTTCCACTGTCGCGTCTTCTCCGGCTCCCCGTCGTCCCCTTCCTAGGTCTTGTCGTCGTCCACCGCCCTGGTGCTCTCGGTGCGGCATGGTCAACGTGGTCAAGGAATGACTTCCATCGGACGTGGACTGTACGTGGAGATGCTGACAGCTGGGTCTACGGCCGCAGCAAGGAAGTGCCTCCTTATTACGCGGAAAATAATGATTCCTCCACCTGAGAGCTGGGACCCACCGGATGGGCCACTATATTTCGCAAAAAAATGTTTCCCCCTTACTGCTGGGACCCACCAGCTACATCTTCACACGCAAGGAAGTGCGTCCGGGCAAAAAAACAAAATGATTCGCCCCCTGACTGCTGGGACCCACCAGCTATACCTTCCCACGCAAGGAAGTGCGTCCGGGCAAAAAAAAGATTCGCCCCCCTGACTGCTGGGACCCACCAGCTACATCTTCACATGCAAGGAAGTGCATCCGGGCAAAAAACGATTCGCCCCCCTGACTGCTGGGACCCACCAGCTACATCTTCGCACGCAAGGAAGTGCCTGACAGTCGGGACCCACCTGGTCGAAGCGTACATAGCGTTGTCATTCTGGTCGCGAACGCGTACGTACATATATACTCGTGGATGCAGAGGCGCGCACGTGTCGTAGTAGAGGCGCACACGTAGCATGTACACGTACATACATCGACCAGGGTGCAAGAAAGAAAATACGGCTACGTATGTGTACATACGGGCGGGGTCTCGAACGCCTACTCACGCATACGTACGGCCAGTGCTCGTGTACATGGCTGGGTCAGAACGGAGAAACAGCGTCGTCGTCATGTTCATGGGGAGGCAACGGAATGCGTTATGTTCATGGGAAAGCAACGGAATGCGTCGTGTTCATCCGGAGGCAACGGAATGCGTGGGAGCCAATCGGCTGGGTCAGAATGGAATGCGTGGTGGTGTTCATTGGGAGGTCTTGGACGGAACAGGCGATGGAAACGAGGCCTAGCGTACCGCACAACGAAGGAAACGGACCTCCTACATTCGGAATGGGGTCCTGTTGATCGGGAGGGGTGTGGCGTACCGCAAAACGGACGAAATGGACCTCCTATGGTCGAAACGGGGGTCATGTTGATCGGGAAGGGTGTGGCGTACCGCAAAACGGAGGAAACGGACCTCCTACGGTCGAAACGGGGGTCCTGTTGATCGGGAGGGATGTGGCGTACCGCAAAACAGACGAAACGGACTTGTGTTGGAGCGCTACGGTCGAAACGAGGGCCCTGTTCATCGGGAGGGGTGTGGCGTACCGCAAAATGGGACTCCACGGGATACTGTTCATCTCCACCGTCGACCTCCTCCAGCCTCCACGGGCTACCGTCGACCTCCTCCAGCCTCCACGGGCTCCTGTTCATCCAGCCTCCACCGCGCGCTACTCCACCGGCTACTGTTCAACAACCCCTCGACCGTCTACTGTTCATCCAGCCCTCCACAGCATGGGGTCCTGTTCAACCACCCCTCCACG
>NC_041391.1:213834100-213914059 GCF_002162155.2 Triticum dicoccoides
CATCCCAGAGGCAGCATCAATTGGCTTCACTTAGCAGCAGTAGCGAAGGAATCACTCGATCGGGTTCAGTTAATAGCCATCGATCATTCGCTCGGGTTCAGTAACGTGTAGCCTATAGTGCAATCGCTCGGGTTCAGTTAGAGCCCAATGCCTCGCTCCGGTTCAGTTAGAGCCAACGCCTCGCCCACACGTGCGTACGTGTACGAGAGAAACACGCACCGCTCGGCTCCCGACCTCCCACCGTAACCGGCAACTCCCCAAAATTTTCCTCCCCCTCGCTTCTACCACGGTTTTTTCCGTCATGGACGGCCCAAAGAATGTCATGCAGCTGCGTCTCTAGCCCGCCCAGGACGAAAAGCCCATTTTCTGTCATGATTTTTTGTCATAGAAGTAGGAGCCCACCACATCTATGATGATACCGGGTTTTGTCACAATTATCATCATAGAAGTGTCATATGTATGATAGAAAAAAAATTCATTCGGCCCAAAATGTCACGAATGTGTCTTTTTTTGTAGTGTGACAGGTGGGCAGAGCATCGGGAGGGAGCCAGCAGCGGCCGCGCCCTTGAGCTGGTCCGCCGAGCTGAAAGTGATGGCGCACTTGGACCACCTGAGCGGGCGCTTGGCCTCGAGCCTGGGAAGGGCTGCGTTCACCTCGCGAGCAAACTGCTTGAAGATATGCGGAGAAGCAGGGGCGTGAGCTCCACCCAAGATGCAGGCAATGGCGCACGGTTCCTGGAAGCCCCCAGCCCCCACGTCCTGATGGTGGTCATCGTTCCTTCTTGGTAGTGGAGACAGCGGAGAAAGACCAACATTTCCCTGAGGGCGGTCCTTGCGAGGCTGATCCCCCCAAGCACCCTCACAAGGCTGGTCTTGCCAGCGGTCCTCGCAAGGCCGATCGGGCCACTCCTAGCGGGGGGCGCGATCATCCCGGCGTCCTCCGCCTCGTCCTCCTCCTCGCCCATAGCCCCGGTCGTTGCGCTCGGGGCGTCGACCAAACCATCCATCTTGAATGGCCCTGAGCTCTTGACAATCGTTGGTGTTGTGGTTGTGTACATTGTGGAAGGCACAGAACGGTCGGCTGCTTGATGTCTACTACACAACCTTCTTCTTGTAGACGTTGTTGGGCCTGCAAGTGCACAGGTTTGTAGGACAGTAGCAAATTTCCCTTAAGTGGATGACCTAAGGTTTATCAATCCGTAGGAGGCGTAGGATGAAGATGGTCTCTCTCAAACAACCCTGCAACCAAATAACAAAAAGTCTCTTGTGTCCCCAACACAACCAATACAATGGTAAATTGTATAGGTGCACTAGTTCGGCGAAGAGATGGTGATACAAGTGCAAAATAGATAGTAGATATAGGTTTTTGTAATCTGAAATAATAAAAACAGCAAGGTAGCGAGCGATAAAAGTGAGCGTAAACGGTATTGCAATGATAGGAAACAAGGCCTAGGGTTCATACTTTCACTAGTGCAAGTTCTCTCAATAATAATAACATAGATAGATAATATAACAAGCCCTCAACATGCAACAAAGAGTCACTCCGAAGCCACTAATAGCAGAGAACAAACGTAGAGATTATGGTAGGGTACGAAACCACCTCAAAGTTATTCGTTCGGATCGATCTATAAAAGAGTTCGTACTAGAATAACACCTTAAGACACAAATCAACCAAAACCCTAATGTCACCTAGATACTCCATTGTCACCTCAAGAATCCATGGGCATGATTATACGATATGCATCACACAATCTCAGATTCATCCAACCAACATAAAAGTACTTCAAAGAGTGCCCCAAAGTTTCTACCAGAGAGTCAAGAACGTGTGCCAACCCCTATGCATAGGTTCATGGGTGGATCCCGCAAGTTGGTCACCAAAACATACATCAAGTGGCACATGATATCCCATTGTCACCACAGATAATCACGGCAAGACATGCATCAAGTGTTCTCATAAAGACTCAATCCGATAAGATAACTTCAAAGGGGAAACTCAATTCATCACAAGAGAGTAGAGGGGGAGAAACATCATAAGATCCAACTACAATAGCAAAGCTCGGGATACATCAAGATCGTGCCATAGAGGAACACGAGAGAGAACACGAGAGAGAGAGAGAGCAAACACATAGCTACTGGTACATACCCTCAGCCCCGAGGGTGAACTACTCCCTCCTCGTCATGGATAGCGGCGGGATGATGAAGCTGGCCACCGGTGATGGGATCCCCCTCCAGCAGGGTGCCCGAACGGGCTCTCGAGAGGTTTTTGCTGGCTACAGAGGCTTGCGGCGGCGGAACTCCCGATCTATCTTCTCTTCTAGAAGTTTTAGGGTACGTGGGTATATATGGGTGCAGGGGGTACGTCGGTGGACCTCCGGGGTGCTCACGAGGCAGGGGGGCGCGCCCAGGGGGGGTGGGCGCGCCCCCACCCTCGTGGGCAGCCCGGGACTCCCCTGACATGCACTCCAAGTCTATCAGGTTTATTTCCTTCCAAAAATTAACTTCTCCACTTGGTTCCGTTCCGTTTTGACTCCGTCTGATATTCCTTTTCCTCGAAACACTAAAATAGGCATAAAACAGCAAATCTGGGATGGGCGTCCGGTTAATAGGTTAGTCCCAAAAATAATATAAAAGTGGATAATAAAGCCCAATATTGCCTAAAACAGTAGATAAAGTAGCATGGAGCAATCGAAAATTATGGATACGTTAGAGACATATCAAGCATCCCCAAGCTTAATTCCTGCTCGTCCTCGAGTAGGTAAATGATAAAAAAGAATTTTTGATGCGGAGTTCTACTTGGCATAATTTCAATTTCAATCTTCTTAATTGTGATATGAATATTCAGATCCGAATGATTCAAAAGAAAAGTTCATATTGATAAAAGAAATAATAATACTTCAAGCATACTAATCAAAGTAATCATGTCTTCTCAAAATAACATGGCAAAAGAAAGTTCATCCCTACAAAATCATATAGTTAGGCTATGCTTCATTTTCGTCACACAAAGATGTTCCCAACTTCTATACCCACGATGACAAGCCAAGCAATTGTTTCATACTTAAATAATCTCAAACTTTTTGAACCTTCACGCAATACATGAGCGTGAGCCATGGATATAGCACTATGGGTGGAATAGAATATGATGATGGGGATTGTGTGGAGAATACAAAAAAGGAGAAAGTCTCACGTTGACGAGGCTAATTAATGGGCTATGGAGATGCCCATCAATTGATGTCAACATGAGGAGTAGGGATTGCCATGCAACGGATGCACTAGAGCTATGAATGCTTAACAAAAGAAAACTAGTGGGTGTGCATCCAACTTGCTTGCTCATGAAGACCTAGGGCATTTGAGGAAGCCCATCGTAGGAATATACAAGCCAAGTTCTATAATGAAAAATTCCCAATAGTATAAAAAAGACAACTTATGAGACTCACCACATGAAGAACAAGGTGCTACTTTGAAGCACAATATATGAGACTCACTACATGAAGAACAAGGTGCTACTTTGAAGCACAAGTGTGGAAAAAGAGATAGTAGCATTGCCCTTTTCTTTTCTTTTCTTTTCTTGGGCCTTTCTTTATATATATATATATATATTGGCCTTTCTCTTCTTCTTTTTTTGTTTGGGCAATGCTCTAATAATGATGATCATCACACTTCTATTGATTACAACATAAGGATTACAACTCGAAACTTAGAACAAGATATGACTCTATATGAATGCCTCCGGCGGTGTACCGGGATGGTGCAATGAATCAAGAGTGACATGTATGAAAAATAATGCATGGTGGCTTTGCCACAAATACGATGTCAACTACATGATCATGCAATGGCAATATGACAAAAGTAATGTATGTCATGAATATGATGATGGAAGTTGCATGGCAATATATCTCGGAATGGCTATGGAAATGCCATGATAGGTAGGTATGGTGGATGTTTGAGGAAGATATAAGGAGGTTTATGTGTGATAGAGCGTATCGTATCACGGGGTTTGGATGCACCGGTGAAGTTTGCACCAACTCTCAAGGTGAGAAAGGGCAATGCACGGTACCGAAGAGTCTAGCAAAGGCGGAAAGGTGAGAGTGCGTATAATCCATGGACTCAACATTAGTCAACAGAACTCATATACTTATTGCAAAAATTTAGAAGTCATCAAAAGTCAAGTACTACGCATGCTCCTAGGGGGATAGATTGGTAGGAAAAGACCATCGCTCGTCCCCGACCGCCACTCATAAGGATGCACAAGCCAGGTACACTTCATGTTTCAAATTTGTTACACAACTTTAACCATACGTGTATGCTACGGGACTTGCAAACTTCAACACGAGCATTCTTTGGATTCATAATCACCCAACTAGCACTATTTGATATCATCACCTCCATATTTCAAAACAATTATCAAGCATCAAACTTTTCTTAGTATTCAACACACTCATAAGAAAGTTTCACATATCTTGAATACCAAGTATATTAATATTAAGCAAATTACCATGCTATTAACGACTCTCAAAATAATCTAAGTGAAGCATGATAGTTCATATATTTCTTCAAAATAAAACCACCATTATGCTCTAAAAGATATAAGTGAAGTACTAGAGCAAACAACAAACTACTCCAAAAGATATAAGTGAAGATCAATGAGTAGTCGAATAATTATGCAACTATGTGAAGAATCTCCCATTTAATAATTTCGTATCTTGATACTTTATTCAAACAGCAAGCAAAGCTAAAGAAAACTACATTGCAAGGATAGCACAACTCATGTGAAGAAGCAAAAACTTAGGCTCAACCAATACTAACCGATAGTTGTTGAAGAAGAAAGGTGGGATGCCTACCGGGGCATCCCCAAGCTTAGATGCTTGAGACTTCTTGAAATGTTACATTGGGGTGCCTTGGGCATCCCCAAGCTTGAGTTTTTGTGTCTCCTTAATTCCTCTCATATCATGGTTTATCTTTTTATCAAAAGCTTCATTCACAACAAACTCAACAAGAACTCGTGAGATAGGTTAATATAAACCAATGCAAAACCTTATCATTCTCTACTATAACAAATCACGAAAATTATTATTCAACATTGAACACTAACTGCCTCTGCATATTTAATACTCCTATCCTCAAATAGAATCATGAAACAAACAAACATATGCAAACAACGCAAACATAACAGCAATCTGTCAAAACAGTACAGTCTATAAAGAATGCAAGAGTATCAATACTTCCCCGACTCCAAAAATTATGAACTAAAATTCCCACTGTAATAGATTTATCAGGTCTTAATATGCAAAACGATTCAACGTTAGACCATTCTCTGACTTTTCTAGGCAATTTTTGCAACAGCGGTAAACTTTCTGTTTTCAAACAGCAACATGCATACTAGCAAAATAAGCATGGCAAAGGCTATCCTTGACTTTTTTATTTAAACTAAAGATGCAAAACATTATTCTAACTACAGCAAGCAAAGACTAACAAAAGAAAATGACGCTCCAAGCAAAACACATATCATGTGGTGAATAAAAATATAGCTCCAAGTAAAGTTACTGATGAACGAAGACGAAAGAGGGGATGCCTTCCGGGGCATCCCCAAGCTTAGGCTCTTGGTTATCCTTGAATATCTTGGGGTTCCATGGGCATCCCCAAGCTTAGGCTATTTGCCACTCCTTATTCCATAGTCCATCGAATCTTTACCCAAAACTTGAAAACTCCACAACACAAAACTCAACAGAAAACTCGTAAGCTCCGTTAGCGAAAGAAAACAAAAGACCACTTCAAGGTACTGTAATGAACTCATTCTAAATTCATATTGGTATAATATCTAATTTATTCCAACTTATTTATGGTTCATACACTGCGATACTACTCATAGATTCATCAAAGTAAGCAAACAACACATAGAAAACAGAATCTGTCAAAAACAGAACAGTCTGTAGTAATCTGTACCAAACCTATACTTCTGGAACTCCAAAAATTCTACCAAATTAGGAAATCCTAAGAAATTCGTGTACCAATCCAGAGCAAAACGAATCAGATCAGAAGCACGTTTCTGTGAATTAAACAAACTAATTTACTGTGTACAAAAGTTTCTGATTTTCAGCAGGATCAACACAACTATCACCATAAGCTATCCTAAAGGTCTTACTTGGCACTTTATTGAAACAAAAGCTATAAAACATGATTACTACAGTAGCATAATCATGTGAACACACAAAAAACAGTAAAGGTAAATATTGGGTTGTCTCCCAACAAGCGCTTTTCTTTAATGCCTTTTAGCTAGGCATGATGATGACAATGATGCTCACATAAAAGATAAGAATTGAAACATAACGGGAGCATCATGAAGCATATGACTAGCACATTTAAGTCTAACCCACTTCCTATGCATAGGGATTTTGTGAACAAACAACTTATGGGAACAATAATCAACTTGCATAGGAAGGTAAAACAAGCATAGCTTCAAAATTTTAAGCACATAGAGAGGAAACTTGACATTATTGCAATTCCTACAAGCATATGTTCCTCCCTCATAATAATTTTCAGTAGCATCATGAATGAATTCAACAATATAACGAGCACCTAAAGCATTATTTTCATGATCTACTAGCATAGAAATTTTACTACTCTCCACATAAGCAAACTTCTTCTTTATGGCACACATATCATCACAATAATCATCTTAGATAGGAGGCATGCTTTCATCATAGTAAATTTGCTCATCAAAGCTTGGGGGACAAAATATATCATATTCATCAAACATAGCTTCCCCAAGCTTGTGGCTTTGCATATCGTTGGCATCATGGATATTCAAGGAATTCATACTAACAACATAGCAATCATGCTCATCATTCACATATTTTATGCCAAGCATTCTATGTAATTCTTCTTCTAGTACTTGAGCACAGTTTTGCTTCCCATCATTTTCACGAAAGACATTAAAAAGATGAAGCATATGAGGCATCCTTAATTCCATTTTTTGTAGTTTTCTTTTATAGACTAACTAGTGCTAAAACAAGAAACAAAAAGATTCGATTGCAAGATCTAAAGATGTACCTTCAAGCACTCACCTCCCCGGCAACGGCGCCAGAAAAGAGCTTGATGTCTACTACACAACCTTCTTCTTGTAGACGTTGTTGGGCATGCAAGTGCACAGGTTTGTAGGACAGTAGCAAATTTCCCTCAACTGGATGACCTAAGGTTTATCAATCCGTAGGAGGCGTAGGATGAAGATGGTCTCTCTCAAACAACCCTGCAACCAAATAACAAAAAGTATCTTGTGTCCCCAACACACCCAATACAATGGTAAACAGTATAGGTGCACTAGTTCGGCGAAGAGATGGTGATACAAGTGCAAAATAGATAGTAGATATAGGTTTTTGTAATCTGAAATAATAAAAACAGCAAGGTAGCGAGCGATAAAAGTGAGCGTAAACGGTATTGCAATGATAGGAAACAAGGCCTAGGGTTCATACTTTCACTAGTGCAAGTTCTCTCAACAATAATAACATAGATAGATAATATAACAATCCCTCAACATGCAACAAAGAGTCAATCCGAAGCCACTAATAGCGGAGAACAAACATAGAGATTATGGTAGGGTACGAAACCACCTCAAAGTTATTCGTTCGGATCGATCTATAAAAGAGTTCGTACTAGAATAACACCTTAAGACACAAATCAACCAAAACCCTAATGTCACCTAGATACTCCATTGTCACCTCAAGTATCCGTGGGCATGATTATACAATATGCATCACACAATCTCAGATTCATCCAACCAACATAAAAGTACTTCAAAGAGTTCCCCAAAGTTTCTACCGGAGAGTCAAGAACGTGTGCCAACCCCTATGCATAGGTTCACGGGTGGAACCCGCAAGTTGGTCACCAAAACATACATCAAGTGGCACATGATATCCCATTGTCACCACAGATAATCACGGCAAGACATGCATCAAGTGTTCTCATAAAGACTCAATCCGATAAGATAACTTCAAAGGGGAAACTCAATTCATCACAAGAGAGTAGAGGGGGAGAAACATCATAAGATCCAACTACAATAGCAAAGCTCGGGATACATCAAGATCATGCCATAGAGGAACACGAGAGAGAACACGAGAGAGAGATCAAACACATAGCTACTGGTACATACCCTTAGCCCCGAGGATGAACTACTCCCTCCTCATCATGGATAGCGTCGGGATGATGAAGATGGCCACCGGTGATGGGATCCCCCTCTGGCAGGGTGCCGGAACGGGCTCCCGAGAGGTTTTTGGTGGCTACAGAGGCTTGCGGCGGCGGAACTCCCGATCTATCTTCTGTTCTGGAAGTTTTAGGGTACGTAGGTATATATGGGTGCAGGGGGTACGTCGGTGGACCTCCGGGGTGCTCACGAGGCAGGGGGGCGCGCCCAGGGGGTGGGCGCTCCCCCACCCTCGTGGGCAGCCCGGGAGTCCCCTGACATGCACTCCAAGTCTATCAGGTTTATTTCCTTCCAAAAATAACTTCTCCACTTGGTTTCGTTCCGTTTTGACTCCGTCTGATATTCCTTTTCCTCGAACCACTGAAATGGGCATAAAACAACAAATCTGGGCTGGGCCTCCGGTTAATAGGTTATTCCCAAAAATAATATAAAAAGTGGATAATAAAGCCCAATATTGCCTAAAACAGTAGACAAAGTAGCATGGAGCAATCAAAAATTATAGATACGTTGGAGACGTATCACTGCTCTTGGACGACTCGGGATGGTCCCAGCCGCGCTTCGTATCCGGCTCCGCCGCGAGCACGGCTACTCCCTTGCGCTTCACATCCTTGGCCTTGGCTTTCTTCTCCTCCGGGTCGGTAGCTCAAGCTCCACGAGGGAAAGGTGCCCCTCCTCAGCTCCTGCGCACTTGGTCGCCAGGTTGAATAGCTCCAAAGTCGTGCATAGCTCCTCGTTGATGGTGAGCTCCTCCTTCATCTTGATGTCACGGACGCCATTAGAAAACGCTGAAATGATGGCCTTGTCTGTCACGTTGGGGATCTTGAGATGAACGTTGTTGAAGCGCTGGATGTACTTCTACAGGGTCTCTCCTGGCTACTGCTTGATGCGGCGTAGGTCACCCGCGGCCGGAGGGCGGTCGCGAGTGCCTTGGAAGTTGGCGACGAAGCGGTCGCGCATCTCGTCCCAGGAGGAGATCGAGCCCGGGGGCAGGTTCAGGAGCCACGAGCGAGCAGCATCCTTGAGAGCCATGGGGAACCAGTTCGCCATGAATTTTTCGTCGCTGTTGGCCGCCTCGATGCTCAGCTCGTAGAGCTGCAAGAACTCCGCGGGGTCAGGGGTGCCGTCATAGCGAGGAGGCAGGTCCGGCTTGAACTTGCCCGGCCAGGCAACGCTACACAGCTCAAGGGTGAAGGCACGGCAGCCTGCAGTGGCCACCGGGACCCTCTGCTGATGTGGAGCCTGCCCTTGATGCCCGTGCACCGCCACCGCAGGCGGTGCACGGTCTTGTCGCGGTGGTGCTGGGAGCGCGGGAGCGTTCTTTGCGGACGGGGAACTTCTTGGCAGCTTCCTTCTTCTTGCGCGGGCGCCTGACGCGCTGGGTCATGCTGGGGGGCGCACGCCTTGGCGCCAGAACACTGTCTTGGTGCAGAGGTGGTGGAGGCGCTCCGTGAGCCACGTCGCCCGCAGCTGGCGGAGGGTGAGGAAGCGAGAGGGATGGCGCAGGGGAGCCCCCTGCGGCGCTAACGAGCTCGGCGATGCGGTCCAGTCAGTCCTCGTAGAGGTCGTTGACTGGGAGGTAGCGCAGGAGCTCGCGTGCCATGAGCAGCGCAGCCTGCGTGTCGGTGGGAGCGCGACGAGCGTGAGACGACGAGTCGGCTGGGGTCAGCGACGGAGTGGCAGTGCGGCTGTCCTGCCGCATCTAGGGGTGCAGCGAGGATGCTTGCTGCTCGTTTCCCGCCGGGCCGGTGGCGGCGTTGGTGGCAGCGACGGGGAACGACGGGGAGGCCCGCCGACAGGAGCTATCTGAGCGACGCGGGCGGCGAGGGCGGCCGGGCGCTCATCTCGGACTCGACGAGCGTCCACCATGGATGCGATGAAGTGATGGGACGCGGATCGGCGTAAAGAAAGCTTTGGTGCCCCGCAACCTGGCGCGCCAAATGTCAGATTTCGGTTTCCGGCAAAACCCTTGAGTTTCGAACACTAGGGTGCGCACGAAGATCTCTCTCTACCTAATCACGTCGTCACCCTCACCGCAATCTCAAAGCTTAGCGCGTCGAACCCACAAAAAGAGAGACATGATAGTTTATACTGGTTCGGCGTTCCCCGTCGGTGTAATACCCTACTCCAGTGTGGTGTGGTCGATTGCCTCTTGGGCTGAGGATGAACGGTTACAAGGGAAGAACAACCTCCTGAGGAGATGTGCTCTTGTGCTTGGTGAGCTTGTGTGGATGTGAGGATGGGATGGATCCAATCCAAGATGAGTTGCCTCCAACTGTGGAGGCTAGTCCTATTTATAGAGGCCCTGGTCCTCTCCCCAAATATTAAGCGGGAAGGGATGCCACAAAGGCCAAATTCGAAGGGGGCAACTAGTACAAGTTATCCTGACTAAAGGTGGTCTTCGCCTGTCAAAGGCTCTGGTGGTGACGCCATCTTGGGCTCCACGGTGACCTCTGTCCTGTCGTCCTGCTGGTCTTGGTCTCGTTGCTCCGATATGGAAACCTTTGCTTGATGCCTCGGGACTCCTTGCCTGCGCTTGCCTCTTTAGCACCAAAGAGGAAATGAGGACACTGCGCGCGCCTGGCGCCGGTTGTCATGGCTTGCATCACAGGAACCTCGCGAGGTGCCCCTTGCCTTGATCTCTCTGCCCCCTAGTGAGGTTGCCCCCGAAGAGGTCTTGCGTCATCCGCCTCGTGAGGCTGGGCCCCTCGCGAGGGTCTTGGGTGTTTGCTGGTGAAGATGGGATGTACATGGCCGCTGGAAGAGCCATGTCATGGGCCACAGGCAGGCAAGTCTAGGGACCCCTATTCCCAGGACGCCGACACAGACCCAGGGTTTGTTGCACCGACAGAAGCCCCTGGGCCTGCCCCGAACGCACTACCGACCGTCGTCGAGGTAGGGCCTACTAAGTGCACAAGCGGGGGTGCTGAAGAGCTGGTCTCTTTAGGTCTTCTTTGCTTCTTTATTAATCTTGAGTCCAGGCCAGTTTCCTGTTTCCCCGCGCATCGTGTAAAGCCAATCATGGTGGGGCCGCCCTGGTAATGGCCCATGAATGACTTTAATGCACAGGGTAGAAACTGCCAATTCACTCTTCCCACCACGCCCTTATCCTTAGCCACGTTTGCGGCATGCATCATGTGGGGTAGGTAATGGAGGTGCATGGCACGGGAGAGCATCAAGGTGAGGGCTCGGTCTTCTTGAATTGGTGGAGGAGGATGGTGGCTGACCGTTGAAGGAGCGGCTCCCCCCCCCCCGACCTGCCTATAAAGGAGAGGCGGAGAGAGGGCAGGGTCATTCATCCTTGTGCTCCCCCTCCCCTGCTATCTGCTTCTCGCCGGTTATGTCGAAGGGAAGAGCCTGGGGCCAACCCCCGGACTCTTGGTTGAGGACGGTATCGCCAAATGTTGGTGTTGGCGCTCGGGGAGTGAGCCTGGTCCTCGCTGTGGTGAATCTCTTAGAGTCTTCGGGGCCCGCCCGGGAGGCAGGGCTGGAGATCATTGGTAATCCCAGCACTGCCCCTCCCAGAGGTCTTGGGGATTATGTTGACGAGAGGCGCGCCTTCTTGCCTGCCAAGGTGGGAGGCAGTGCGCCTCGACCCCCCTGGCCACCTTGGCTGCTCGCTGTTTTTTAGAGAAGGTACCGGACTGGAGTCTTGGCGCTTCTGAGGAGCAGCGGTGGTGAGGAGAAAACGAGGGAAAATGGAGAAGGTGGGTGGCAGGGGTCAGGTCGGAGTACGATGGCATGGATGCCTTCGCCTCCGACCGGCAACCTGCCGCCTCGTCTTTCCGTTCTTCCCCTCTGTCGTGGAAAACAGACAGGGGTATATGTTTTCCCTTGAGTCGTGCACGGACAAGCCAAGACCGAGCCGGAGTACAAAGAACCAAGAGCATCGAAGGATCAACATGCAGATCAGAGAGACGAACATCAAGTCAGAAAAGCAAGAAAACATCAGAGGAAAGGCCCCCCTTGCTAGTCAGGTGAGCCCGACAAGGGGCGGGGATGCACTCAGAAGCATATAACCAGGGTGTCCCGGTAGGGCCTGCCGGGACTCACGGAGACGAGACCACCTCACCAACCACTCTACCATGACCCACGTCGTCGATCAGTGCAGTGCCAATCCGCAAGGTGATTGAGTAGAAGCCATTCGCCACATGGCAGCCATTTTTTATAGGAGAAACCCACAGAAGACACCCGTCCAACAACGTGTCAAGCAAGCATATGCCAAGCTGGCAAGATAGCCTGGCAAGCCTTGTCGGGCGACCAACGATGTGACGTTGAGCGGTGCATTTAATGCGCCCTATCAGCCCACAGAGTTAGGTATGATAGCATCGTTTGCTATCTTATTAGTGCATAATGACTACTTTGCCATTGTGGAAACCCCTTGATCTATAAAAGGAGGCCATGGCAACCGTAGAAAGGGTTAGAAGGTTGGATAACTCACACCCCCATACGCGCGTAGTCGTTGCTGCCCTAAGGCAACCCCTGCAAGGCAAGTGTACTACGCTCCACCACCACCTTTCCACCATCAATCAACCAAAGGAGGAGTAGGGTTTTACGCCTCATGGTGGCCCAAACCTGGGTAAAACTGCCTGTGTGATATCTGTCGTGCTGCCCCAGGCTCGTCTGCTCTTTGTGCAATGAGTCCCCCCCCCCCCGCCGAACCAGCAAGGGACCTCTTGGTCCCATAGGTGGCCGTGGTTTCCCACGACATCTTTGGCGTGCTAGGTAGGGGAATCGCTTGCACGAACCTGAAGGCATGTGCAGCGTCTTTTGCCCGTGGTCGCCTGCTTGAAGCCTCTGGCGTTCGTGGCGCCCACAAAGGCACAAAAACAAAGCAGGGCCAACCCCGCACCATTTTATTGGTCTCGATGCCTCGTCGTAGCCGCGGTTATGGCGAAGACCATTGCTAATGGCAAATATGCCTGTCTCGACGGCCCGAATGGCGTATCCCACCATTCGGGCTCCGTTCAGAGAAAGGGCGCAAGATCTCTCCTTCCCGTCCCTTCCCTTCGTCAGTAGTCGAGCTGCTTTAGACCCGGCATCGTCGATGTCGATGATTACGTGCGATGCTCAGTCCAATATTTCCTCTATTTTGGGAAATCATGAGAAAAGCGCCAGTATGAGTCCGTCGATTGATGCCCCGACAAGCATGCTTCAGCAAGGCTGCCTACATCAGCGCAACCCATGCAACGGTAGCAGCCGGACTGACTCGAAAGAAAAGGAGAAAAAGGGAGGGGAACCACGAGAGCCCAGTGCTACGCCTCAATGCCCGATAGCCACAAGAAATATGTGTCGGTCCCTGCCGGGGATGAAGAAGTTACATGATTGTCTGTTGCTCCTCCAGACGCCATGGGCGCGCCAGACGCATGCGGCCGGCAGAGGAGAAGGAAGCTTGAAATGAAAGCTAAGTTTGCATTATCACTTCTTGATTGATACATTTGAGACTTGTGCATTCGTTTATCCCTTAACTCTAGTGAGTGTTTGTATTGAGAAAGCCATCATGCGATGGAACCTTGGCTAGTTTCTTTGATCGAACCATCGTCTTGTCCAGAGCCACGCTCGCAGGTCGAGAGGTTGCATCGAGAACTACCTGGGAAAAACCTGTCAGGACGCATTCACGCCAAGATGACTGATAAGGGCCGGACCCTTACGACAATCACGACAATATGATACCGACAGGCATCCAAAGCATGCATAGGGATTGATCATACGAACACAAACATAAGGGGCTCAAAGGGATAAACGTGCATTTAAAGATCCAGCTAGAAATTTCAGTTTCACACAAACACTAGAGATAGAATGACTAAACACAAAATATATATCATGTTTCACTATAGGGCCATGCGGAAACGACAGCGCCCGATACTTGGTCCGATGGCCAGGTGGAACAGTTGAAACATGGAGAACCCTGTCGGCACAGGGAGCAACTTTCTCCTTGGCGGCAGCGATGTCGGCAGCCACTGGCGGCTTCTTGAATCCATTGTCAAGGTCAAGGTCTGGGTGGCGGCACGCGATATTGCTCAAGACCGTGAAGAAGGCGTCGCGGGCAAGCTTTCGGGACTCAGTCGCAAAGCACTCGGCCCTCCCCTCTTCATGCACTTTCAGCTTCTCGATAAACTCATTGAAGAAGAGTCCCAGCTTGATGCTTGGGACCTCCTGCTTGCTGGCCGAGAAGACCGGGCCGTCCATACCCATTGCCGCAGCCTGAACACCAAGACACTCAGTGAAGTCAATCAGGCTCTTGATCCAGAGGTTACTCAGATCGACATGATTCTTCAGCTTGTCCTCTGCATCTTGCCGGAAACGTTGGGCGGTGTCCAAATCCTTGGACAACAACTGCTGGCGGGACTCAAGGGACTCCACCGAACGCTCCAATGTGTCGATCCTTGCCTTCATGTCCGAGATGTTGCCATTGGCAGTCTCAAGGCTCTGGGTCTTGGAGAGGATCTGCGACTGCACATCAGCCAAGTGGATTTCCACCTGCCATGCCCCCTCTTTGAGTGCCTCCACGTCCTTGGCGCCCCTAGCGAGGTCCTCATTCAGCTTAGCCACCTACCTGTCATGGTCAGTCTTGGCGGCAGACGCTGCATCCAGATCTTCAGTAAGCTTCTTCGGCTGAGCAGCATGGTCAGTGACAATGGCGTCCAGGGCGGCTCTGTGCTTGTCCTCTAGATCCTTGGTGCGTTGTCGTACAAGAACCTCTAGATCCTCATCCTTGGCGCGGAGAGTAGCTTTGAGTCTCTCCTCCCGGAGCGAGATCTCTTGCTCTCTGGCGTCCAGGGATGCCTTGTGGTCCGCCAGGTGTGCCTCCCAAGCCATGACATCCTCCCTCATCATCAGGACACTACTAGGGAAAAATGTCGGTGTTCTGGGAACGGGGGTCCCCAGACTTGCCTGCCTGCAGCCTGTAGCGTGGCTCAAGGGGTGGCCCAGTACGGCCCATCTTCATCAACTCAAGCTCAAGACCCTCGCAAGGGGCCAAGCCTCCTGGGGCGGATGACGCAAGGCTTCCTCAGGGACGGCCTCACCAGGCAGGCTCGCGAGGAGGCGGAGAGATCAAGGCAGGGGTACCTCGTGAGGTGCTCGTGATGCAAGCCATGACGATCGAGACCAGGTGGGCGCCAGGCGGGCGCCGGCCTGCGGAGTGTCCTTGTTTCCTCTTTGGTGCAAAGGGGGCAAGCGCCGGCGCGGAGTACCGAGGCATCAAGCAAAGGTTACTATTTCGGTGCAACGAGACCAAGACCAGCAGAGCGGCAGGACGGAGGTCACCGTGGAGCCCAAGACGGCGTCATCGCCAGTGCCTTTGGCAGCCGAAGACCAACTTTAGTCAGGATAAGTTGTACTAGATGTTCCCCTTCAAAATGGCCGTTGT
This sequence comes from Triticum dicoccoides, assembly GCF_002162155.2. Classification (NCBI taxonomy): domain Eukaryota; kingdom Viridiplantae; phylum Streptophyta; class Magnoliopsida; order Poales; family Poaceae; genus Triticum; species Triticum dicoccoides. The sequence goes on from NC_041391.1 coordinate 213,849,664, forward strand.
CGGCTCCCTTCCCGCTCAATATTTTGGAAGAGGACCAGGGCCTCTATATATAGAGATAGCCATCACAATAGAAGGCATAGCCAATAGAGACGGAGCAATTCCTCTCCAAGCACACCACCACAAGAACACCCCTCGCGAGGCTGTTCTTCCTCTGTAGTGTTCATCGTCAGCCCCAGAGGCAATCCACCACACCACACACTGGATTAGGGTATTACACCACAACGGTGGCCCGAACCAGTATAAACCTTGCGTCCCTTGTGTTCATCGTGTAGCTCAGATTCATAGCGAGGCGTTGGGACGTGGATTGGTAGGGGGAAGATCTTCGCGCGCACCCCAGAGTTCGAACCTTAAGGGTTTTGACGGAACCCGATATCCGACATTTGGCACGCCTGGTAGGGGTGTGCCGGAATCTTTCTTTCGTCATCCCGCGTTCCACCGCTTCGTCATCTCCATGTCCGGTGACCCGACGGCCAACGCCGACCGCTGGGTGGCATGGCCTGCCCTCGCCGCATCGCCTGCCCAAGGTGACCTCAACCCCGCGCCTCAGGCAGCCCGCGCTCCGCAGAATGCTGCGGGGCGTGGGCGACGCGGTCAAGCGCCGCCTGCCCTCGCCCCGCGGCAGGTATGATCAGCAGCAAGGGCCTTAAACCATGCTGCGGCCACAACACCGCACACCCGACGGGAGTAGGCGAACATGAAGGCCGCGCTCATGGTAGCTCAAGAAGTGCTACGTTGCAGGCTATAGGAAAGCGGCCACTACGTGCTGCTGGAGTGCGTCGCTGAGCTCCTGGATGCTGCTGCTTCAATGGAACCTCCATTCTGCGTCCAGCTTCCACCCTAGACCCCGGGCGGATCACATGGCGGGCCCATTTGTGCCCGTGCGCCCTCAGGTGTACCTCAAGGCTTCATCAACACCAACTTGGCCATCAACGTCGGGCGACAAGCGGCACCAGCACCTTCCCTGGTAAGCAAGGGCATGCGCGTCGCTGCCTACGGCCCGGTCGGGCCGCCACCCTACCACCCTCAAGATGGTGCTTCAAGCCAAACCGCATGGAGTGTTGGGCACTACGGCGAGGCCTTTGGGGAAGCGACCCCGGAGGCTTATGTGCCCCACATGGTGGATCGGGAATACGCGCTGGAAGAAGACCATGGCTCGTTCCTCAGGCCAGGCTGGGAGGAAGAGACGCCAGAAGACGAGCCCTTCCAGGAGCCTCAAGGAAGTCTCGCCAACCCCGCCGGCGGCAGCAGCTATCGGGTACCACTAATTCCTCATGAGCAAGCTTATGCTAACCATGGGTCGCAGGAAGTCCAGGTCACTACAGCGGAAGGCTGCCCCAGTGCGGCAGCCTCCCTCCCATCTGGAGGAGAGCACCGGGGGCTGCAGGAGAGGGGTCGAGAGTCAGGCCCCTCCCTACAGCGCATGAAGCAAGGTGTTCCTTGGAGGTAGGCCCTCTGCTGGGGAGGTGCCGCAAGGCCTGCCCCCGGCAGTGGACCCGTGGTCGTCGGGGGAACCGATGGCGTCCCCTTTTCCCCGTTGGCGTCATCCTTGGTTTCCGGTCGCCGTCAATGGTGGTCAAGGGTGGCGCAAGGCGGGGCCCTCATCTGGCGATATGAAGCAAGGCCGGTTCCTTTAAAGAAGGCCCAGCTCCTGTGAAGCTCGCCGCCCATGACACTCTCACGTAATAATGAGTTGGGGCTGTACACGCCCCGGAGTCTCCGGAGAACCGCCCTTGGGCCTCGGGGGCTCCCTCCCATGCCCCATGGCAGCACTTAGCTCTGCGCTGGTGAGAAGACGTCGAAGACTAGACTAGGTGCCGTACACGGCCTTTTGCTTTTGCTTCCTTTTGTGTGGTCAAGCTTTCTTGTTTCGGATCTAAGTTGAAGTTGAATTTCTGTTTGCATATGCGGGGAGGGGTGTCTTGTCTTGTTTGCGTGCTTTCTCGTGTTCTGATTTCTGCTCAAGTTGGAACTTGCACTAGCTGCTTCCCCCTCGCGGGTAGGGCTGGGCCCAGCACACACACGCATGCCGTCCTGCGGCCGGCGCTCGCTCTCGCAAGGCTCTTGCTGCAAGGTTAACAAGTCTCCCGAGGGATCCTCGGAGAGTCGCCACAAGCCTACTCGAAGCTCGCCCAAGGTAAAGGTAAAATCACAGCAACCAATTCATCGCAGAACCCATAACATCATATGGGCGCCCATTCGATGCCGACCTTAACAACGCATGGACAAAAATCCTTTTTACATGAGGGGCTTCCCCTCCCAAAATGCTCTTACAACCTTCAGGGCCACACCCGAGCTTTTTCTACGCAGGATGAACAGCAGGGGGCGTAGGATCAGTCAGACATATCACTCACCACATCCTCTTGGTCATCTCTAGAAGCGTTGATGGCACCAATGTCGCTGTCGCTGGCCTCACCCTCGTCGTCGTTGGCACCGTCTTCGCCACCGTTCACCACGTCGCCTTCATCAGCAGCGATAACCACCCCGTCATCATCAGAGGTGAAGGCCCGGACAAGTGCATCCATGTTGTCCTCCACCCGCCGCGCCAGGTCGCCTCGGATGGCCTCGGGCACCGGGGCGATGGCGGCGTCGAAGTCAAATTGGGGGTCGATGTTCTGTAGATGGCTGAAGACACGAGATAATGCCCGTGTGAGTAGGCCGCGGCTCCTCTCCTCGACAAGCTGGCGAGCCCTCTCAGAGCGATTCTCCAGATGCGTCACAACATCAGTGAAGAACTGGAGATTACCGGCGAAGTTTGTCATGTGAGGCTGCTCAGCGGCCGCATCATAGATATTGCCCAAGGCCGCATTGGCCCTTTCCCTAAGTGTTCGGAGCATGGGGCCATGCATGTTCTCCAGCATCTGCCACTGGCAAATCTCATCTTCGTTCCGCCGTGCAACGGACTCGGCGTCATCAACCCTCCATTGGAGGAGAAGCAGCTCGGCATGGGAGGAGGCCAGCTCAGCCTGCATCGTGCCTAAGGCGATTGTAGTGGCCTCAACACGCTGTGTTGCTTCGGTCAGCTTGGTCCTAAGAGCGGCAGTCCTGCCCGCAGCCTCAGCCTTAATTAGCTCCAACCTCTCTTCATACTCGCGCTCAAGACCCGCGCGAGCTTACGCCATGTGGCGGTCGATCTATTCTTCGATTCGGACCTCCCGCGCGCCAACATCGTCTGCCGCCTGGGTAACGTGGCGCTCCCTCATCTCCAACTGTTCAAGATTGAGGTTGCGCTCGGCAGCCTCCAGCTTCAGCGCTTCCTCACGCTTCTGGAGCTCCTCCTCTTCGACGGGCGCCCATTTCAGCGATGCAAGGGCAGCTTGGCGCAGCTCCACTTGTTGCTCCAGGGATTTGCACCAGACTTGGAGCTCCCATGCGCGCTCCTCCGTGATCTGACATCGTCGTTCTGCCTCTTGAGCCTCCTCGATGGCTCGGGAGCAGGACTTCCGTGAGGCCACTAGAGATGCTTCGTCCTTTGTGTTGTCAAGATCACGCTGATGACATGCAAGGCTGACGGCCACCTTGAGCCTATGCCGTTCCTCAGCCAGCCACAGGCCTTCAGCTTCAAGACGCGGATCCTCGCCCACGAGCTCTATACCAAGCAGGCTCACCGCATCCGTCGCCTTCTGGAGAAACTCTCGGCGGACGGCGCTGCGCTCCCACACACGCCTTAGCACGTCGTCAACGTCGTCCTCCGCCATCGGCATCGGCGGAGGGCCTGAAGTGGCTCGCCCCCTCTCAGCAGAGGGCTGGGGGCTGGCGCCCCCACAATCGCCGGACGGGCCCTGCAAGGGACCTGGCCTGGCGCTGATCCATCCCCTGAAGTGGAGCCGAAGATCGACTTCAACCACTCACCGTCCATGATCAGGGGAGGAGCCCGGGGCAAGCTGGTTGTGCCCTGGGAAAGCTCGTGAAGGAAGAGCGGCAAGCGCACAGGCTCAAGGCACACCGCGGGTCGGCCCACCTCTCCGGCCAAACTCGCGTCGGGGGTGGCGCTCAGGCTCAGGACGCTCAAGGTCAGCAATGAAGATGAAGCCTGAGGAGGTGGCTTCTCGGCCGGCTCCGCAGGTTTGGCAGGAGGGATCCTGAAAGGATGCAGTCAGCAAAGGGAATAGCAAACAAGGAGTCACAAGAAGGAGGAACTTACTCGTCCATGGTGAAGTACTTCCTGTGCTTCAACGGGCACCAGGGGCGATCACTACCACCCGAAGCCTCCTTCCTCTTGCGGAGGGCGTCGAAGTCTATGCGGAACCGACCAAAGCTCTGGACGTGAGGGCCGGCGCGTAGCATGGACGAAGAAGCACCAAGGCGACTTGCAACAAGGGTGCCAGGCTAGGAGGAGCGATCAGGCACCACCTCTTCGTGGCCTGCCGAGGCCTCGGGAGTTTCGGCCTCGGGAGCCGCAGGCTGTGTCCCCTCATCAGCCACCACCTCGGGGTAGGTTTCACAAGCTCCAGAGGATGACGCCTCGGGAGCTCCTATGACATCGGCGTCTCGACACCAGACTCCCCAGCTTCCGGCGATGCTTGCCTCCCTGCACCACCTCTTGAGGCAAGATCGACGTGGGCGGCGGGGGGAAGAGCCACAGCAGCTGGATCCTCGCGGGCCCCACGAGGTTAGCCGGGTGCAACCCCCATTCGTCGAAGCGGGGCATCTGCCTCACGAACTCGACCATGCTCGAGCAAAGATACAAGAGGCCGCCCCCATGCCGGATGCTGCCCGGAGAGGGGTCGCCAGTCAAGACCTTCAGCACCTTCCTCAGCGTTTCAGGCGCAAGATCCCCCTCCTAGAGCCTCATGCGGTCTTGGTGCCCGGTCAGGGTCCACATCGGACGGGAGTGGCGCTGGAGAGGACCGATGCGGCACTGAAGGAACTCCTTCACCACCTGGGGTGTCGTCACGCCAAGGATCCTCAACCTCTCGAATCGGCGCCAGATAAAAGCGAGCTGGGAGCTCGTGAGCTCCTCGTGACCCCAGCCTGGATTGGGGATAGCAGGCAATGTTGGGTGCATGAGAAGGGGTCTAGGCACCCCGACATCCACGTATAGACACCGCTCTCGGAACCCGTTCATGGAAGGAGGAAGGACGAAATCAATCCCTAAGGCGGCCGTCTCTGGCATGGCCTGGAAGCTCACGCACCCCGAGCACTGTGATGGGTCGGTCAGGCGCAGGGAGAAGAAGTGGCGCAGGAGAGCAACGGAAGGGGAAATGCCCACCATGGCTTCGTAGACGAAGGCGAAGACAACAAGAAGAGTAATGGATTGGGGACCGAGATGCATCATATGGATCTGGCAGTGGGAAAGCACCGCATTGAAGAAGGCAGAGAAAGGAGGAACCAGACCCGCCCATAGGGCGTCAGCGAAGAATTGAACCTCCGTGACGACCCTGTCGAAAGAGGCATGGGACGTGTGCCAAGCCGTCATCCTTCTGCCCTCATTGAAACTGGAGGCAAGGGCGGAGCGGACCTTATCCAAGGCTTCCGGATTAAGTATCAACGACCGGTCGACGGCGGGCGCGGCTGCCGGAGGCGAGCTGGACGAAGGAGCGGGCTTCTTCCCCTTCTCCTTCTTCATTGGCGCCATGGCAACAGGAGGGGGCAGAGCTCAAGACGGATTGGAGGCAGAAGCAGAGGCTCAAGGAAGAAAGGAGAACAGGAAGCACGCGGGCAGCAAGGAGAGAATAACTGTGTACAGTTTCATGGCCGCCTAGCCAGGTGGATATTGGGGGAGCATGGGGAAGCGGAGACGCCCACATCCAATCAAGTGCCACGCGGCGCCCAAGGCCGAAGGCTATTGGGGCCCGCTGCGCTCCGCACTTGCCCTTTCCCTTTGCTACTAAGCCAAGTCCGAGCGCGCCTTGGGCCCGGGGGCTACTGTCGGTGTTCTGGGAACCGGGGTCCCCAGACTTGCCTGCCTGCAGCCTGCGGCATGGCTCAAGGGGTGGCCCAGTATGGCCCATCTTCGTCAACTCAAGCTCAAGACCCTCGCGAGGGGCCAAGCGTCGCGGGGCAGACGATGCAAGGCTTCCTCAGGGACGGCCTCAACAGGCAGGCTCGCGAGGAGGCGGACAGATCAAGGTAGGGGTACCTCGCGAGGTGCTCGTGATGCAAGCCATGACGATCGAGACCAGGCGGGTGCCGGCCTGCGCAGTGTCCTTGTTTCCTCTTTGGTGCAAAGGGGGCAAGCGCAGGCGCGGAGTACCGATGCATCAAGCAAAGGTTACCATTTCGGTGCAATGACACCAAGACCAGCAGAGCGGGAGGATGGAGGTCACCGTGGATCCCAAGACGGTGTCATTGCCAGTGCCTTTGGCAGCCGAAGACCAACTTTAGTCAGGATAACTTGTACTAGATGTTCCCCTTCAAAATGGTCGTTGTTGGCTCCCTTCCCGCTCAGTATTTGGGAAGAGGACCAGGGCCTCTATATATAGAGATAGCCATCACAGTAGAAGGCATCTGGATCTCACCTAGAGCCAACAAAGATGGAGTAATATCTCTCCAAGCACACCACCACAAGAACACCCCTCGCGAGGCTGTTCTTCCTCTGTACTGTTCATCATCAGCCCCAGAGGCAATCCACCACACCACACACTGGATTAGGGTATTACACCACAATGGTGTCCCGAACCAGTATAAACCTTGCATCCCTTATGTTCATCGTGTAGCTCAGATTCATAGTGAGGCGTCGGGACGTGGATCGGTAGGGGGAAGATCTTTGCGCGCACCCCAGAGTTCGAACCTTAAGGGTTTTGCAGGAACCCGATATCCGACAAAAACCTTATACACAGAATCTTAGCAGCAGCACGGCACAAAAAGAAGCGCTACTGCTAATTAGCAGTAGCACGGTTAAGAGAAACACACTACTGATGCAAATTTAGCAGTAGCACATGAGGGCTAAACCGCGCTGCTACAAAAATTGACCGACAGTAACCAACAACCTAAGTTTAGCAGTAGCGCGGTGTCATGATGCGCACTACTGCTAATGCAATAGTAGTAGCGCACTTTTTGCTCATGTCACTGCTGCTAATTTTGAAATTGTCCACACGGCTGGCCCGTTTAGCAGTAACGCGTGTGATAAAAGCATGCTGCTGCTATGCTCTTAGCAGTAGCGCATTTTTCCTCCCGCGCTACTGCTAACACGTAGCACCCCACCACCTTTTTCCACCCGTCCTACCCTCCCCCATCTCCTCTCCTGCCTTTCCCCTACCTCCCACATCCTCCCTCTCTCACTCTTCTTCTTCCGCAATACTTCTCCCCCCATTACTCTCCCTCTTCTACCTACCTTTCTCTCTCTTCATTACTCCTAGCTAACTACACCACCTCCATTAATGCATCTCCTTTCTATTTTTCCTTCCCCCTCCACTAGTTGGAGTTGTCTCCTCCCAAATTAGCTAGCTAGGTAGATGTAGCATTTAGTTAAGTGACCTATTTTCCCCCTAACTAGATCTATCTTTGTCAAGAAGAGCTTTGTGCACTTTTGATCTCCCTACATCATCATCTCCACCGTGTGCTCGATCTAGAGATAGAGGTGATTAAAATTTCATGCTTTTGCAAAATGAAATATGTGTATGTGTGTGTGATATGATAATTGGGCAATATGATGGAAATTGTGTGTGTGGCATGAGTTGACGCCAAATTGTGCTTTTGAGTTGACTATGTTTTGCCGAAATGTCAATTTATTTCCGTTTCAGCGGATTTCGGGCAAACTCTAGATCTATATGTCTTATTTTTAGGGAAGGTCATGCCGAATTTTTGTATGACTGATGCATGCACGCATTTTTATAATCAATTTGTTTATTATTACTGTGCAGACGTTCATGATGGATAGTGGAACCATGGTGGACAGGTGGTTGCGGTCGGCGGTTCAGGACATGAAAGAAAATAACTGGACAGAGGTTTTATGTTCGTGTTGAAAATGTAAATGAATAGTTTGGCTTGACCCCTATAACGATGGTCGTGTCGAAGCGCACCTACTCATGACTGGTTTCATGGATGGATATACTCGGTGGATAATTGAAAATGAGGATGACGATGTTGAGGACGCCGACGGGGCAGGCAATGATGACACAGGGCAAGACGAAGAGATGATCGATAATGGGGGCGGGGAAGAGGCCGGACATGGCGGCGGAGAAGGGGCCGTACATGGTGGAGGATAAGGGGCCGGACATGGAGGCGAAGAGAACGTGGACTCCATGCAGCAGAGTTCGTCGGTACTAAGTTCAATCGTGCGGGACCCTCATGTTCAAGCACTGCTTCGCAAGGAGACGAGTACTGAGAGAGCTGCTTCTAGAGAGGAGGCTAAGCTGGAGCAACTGGTGGTAGACTCGAACACTCCATTGTATGATGGTTGCAATCCTGAGGTGACCCGCTTGAGTTTCACACTCCAAGTCCTGAAGACGAAGGCTAAAAACAAATGGACCGACACTAGCCTCGATGAGCATCTCAATTACCTAAAGGATGCTCTTCCCACGGGGAATCTATGTCCTACTAGTGTTGATGAGGCCAAGAAGGTCGTGTGCCCTCTTGATCTACCGCACGTTAGATACCATGCATGCATCAACGATTGCATAATTTATCGGAAGGAGCACGCGAAAAAAAACAAGTTGTCCGGTGTGCAATGCTTCTCGATACAAGAAGGCTGGGAAGAAATGTCCCCAGAAAGTTGTATGGTACTTACCGATCACTCCCGTCTCCAGTGGTATTTCGTAGATCCCAAGGAAGCAAAGCTAATGCGCTGGCACGCGGAGAGGAAGAAGCCCGACGATGGAGATGATCCGAAGCTGAGACACGACAAGGATGGAAGCCAGTGGAGCATTGAATAGCTTCTATCGGTATTTCGAATGTGATGCAAGGAACATCATGCTCGGCGCGTGTACGGATGGCATGAATCCGTTTGGCAACCAGAACACCAACCATAGCACATGGCCCGTGTTTGTATGGATGTACAACCTCCCCCTGGTTGTGCATGAGGTTGAAGTACATTCACATGATCATGCTTATTCAAGGGCCGAAACAACCAGGAAATAATATTAATTTGTATCTGGGGCTACTTCAAGAGGAGTTAGACATGTTATGGAAAACACCGACCAAGACATGGGACGCCAGCAAAGGCGAGTATTTCTACATGAGAGTCGCGCTGATCACGACGGTGCACAACTATGTCGGTTACGGATATGTCGCACGCCAGGTGTGCCATGGATATTGCGGATGCACGCGTTGCTTGGATTATACGACGTCTCAGCAGCTAACGTCAAGGAAATATGGCGGGTCTGGGAAAATCGTGTACATGGGGCATCAAAGATGGCTCGAACAGGATGACCCGTGGAGAAACCGTGGGATCTATTCAATGGTCACGCTGAACATCGAGCACCTCCACGTAAGCGGAGTGGCGCCGAAATCGATGAGCTGTTGAAAAACTGGAAGGAGTGCTCCGTACGGGGAAAGACGATGAAAAAGGCGCCGAAGCCACTGCTGAAGGTATGGAAGACGAGGTATGTGTTGTGCGACTTGGAGTACTAGCACAAACTTGATACACCTCATTGCCTTGATCAAATGCATATCTGTAATAATGTCCATGAGATCTTGCTCGTGACACTGATGAACATGTCGGATAAGACCAAGGATGGGCCGAAGGTAAGAAAAGACTTGCAAGATTTGAATATCAGGGAAGATCTGCACATGCCGCCCCGTAGAAAGTCAGACGAGACAGAGACGGAGACAGAGGCAGAGGAGAAGAAGCGCAGGAAAATAAAGAAAGAGGATTATTGCCCCCCTTCTTGCTTCACCTTGAGTCATGCTGAGATCGATCAATTCTTTAAGTGCCTTACCGGAGTCAAAGTTAGTTCTGGTTACTGTGGCAATATAAGCAGATATCTAGACACGGACAAGAAAAGGTTCAGCGGGATGAAGTCCCATGACTGCCATGTGATGATGACGCATATACTACATGTTGCCCTTAGAGGGATAATGGACAAGCACGTCCATGACACGTTTATTGGTCTCTGCAACTTATTCGACGTCATCTCTCGAAAGTTGATCAGTGTGAAGCAGCTCCGAAGGCTACAGGAAGAGATCGTTGTGATACTGAATGAGCTTGAGATGTACTTCCCGCCCGCGTTCTTTGACGTGATGGTGCATTTGTGTGTCCATATTGTGGACGACATAATAGACCTGGGGTCATCATTTCTGCACAACATGATGCCATTTGAGAGGCTGAATGGGATCATCAAAGGATTTGTTCGTAACATGTCCTATCCGGATGGAAGCATCATACAGGGCTATCTGACACAAGAGTGCATCTCTTTCTGGGAGAATTTTCTATATGGCGCAGACCAACCGCCTGCTGTTAGTGTTGGTTTGCCCGTTAACAAGCACGATGGGAGGCTCGAAGGAGATGGTCACTCCAACGGTCGCAGGGAACTACACGTGGCATACTCAGATCAACGCGGCGACTTTGACAGAGCAAACATGGTAGTGCTACAACACCTAGACGAGGTAGATCCTTTCGTGGCACTGCACAAAGAAATTATCGCAAAGAACTATCGTGACCGGGGAGTATGCAAGACGGACGCCGAAGTTACTAGAGAGCACAACTCCACTTTCCTGCATTGGTTCAAAAAGCATATTATTGCTAATCCCCCAGAGGAGGACTCTAAGGACGGATTACACATATACGCCTTAGCACATGGCCCCTCGCCCAACCTCGTAACCTATCAGGCATACGATATCAACGGATACACATTATACACGGAGGCTAAAGATATGGACAGTGATGATCAGAACTCAGGTGTGACGATGGAATGCATGACGGGCAGCGACAACGACGCAACTGAAAGATTTTACGGAAGGGTCGAGGAGATCTGGGAGCTTGACTACTCTGGACTGCACAACACGACAATGTTTCATGTCAGATGGGCTAAGAATGTCGAAACAGAAAACCTGAATTTCACTACCGTGACTATACCCGACGCCAAGAGCGCTACCGTGAACGCTATTGCAAAAAAGAGGCATGGGTACACGCTAAGCACATGACACCATGCTTATTCATAACCGACCCACGCAATCCCGGCCGTGTTGTCATGAGGAGAGGCAAAAGGAACATCATTCGAATGGATGGAGTCGCCAACAAGGAAGACTACAATCAGTATGGCAACCCAATGAGGGAAGATGACGATGATGGTGAAGTATACATCAAAAGAAGAATCCATACTACATTACCTAAGAAAAAGCATACTCCATGGAAAAGGCAAAGTCACAATGAGGGGCTCAATTATTCTTCAACGAACAAGAAGGGAAAGAAGCTGACTCAAAAACGAAAACGTCAATGCTGAGGAACCATATGTTACCGGTCAAATGATGTAATATATATGTTCATATTTTGTATACACACTTAGCCATTATTATGCATGGGTCCAATGATGTAATATATATGTTCCTATTTTGTATACATATTTAACCATCAAATGATGCAATATATATCGTCTTCCGTTCGTTCATAGCTCTCGAAAAAAAAGTGAGAGAAAATAAAGGAAAAGAAAATAGAAGGAAGCAAACAGGAAAACTATTATATAGGTACTGGTTATAGCAGCAGCGCTTTGTGAGAAAAGAGCTACAGCTAGTCAAGATAGCAGTAGCGATTTCTACATCAAACCGCTATAGCTACCTGGAGTAGCTATAGCGCGTTTTGCCTAAACGCGCTACTGCTATGCCCACTTAACCCCCAGAAACCCCATTCATCCCTTCATCCCACCTCTTTTCCCCCAAATCCCCACACTCTCTCTTCCCCCGTTGGGCCGCCAGAGCCCTGCCCTCACCGCGCCTCTGCACTAACCCCCGAGGCCGACCCCGACCGACCCCGGCGCCAGCTCCGGCCCCGACCCCTGACCCCGGCTCCGGCCCCGGCCCCCGACCACGACCCCGACCCCGGCCCCAACCCCGGCTCCGGTCCCGGCGCTCGCCCACGGCCCCGGCCCCAACCCCAAGCCCGGCTCCGGCCCCGGCGCTCGACCCCGACCCCGACCCCTCCCAACCTCGGTCTCGTCGGGCCTGCACCCTCTGTTAGCCCCCACCTCTCCTCCTCTCTCTAGTAGCTAGGTTTTTTGGTTAATTATTTAGGTTTTAGTTAGGGTAGATGGTTAATTAGGTTATATATTTAGTTATAAATTTAGCTAGGTTTTTTCTTCAAGTTCTATATTTTTCTTCCTTTTATATGCAAATTTGAAGTGGACATGTGATATGTGGACATGTGATGTTTTGGACATGTCATGTTTGGAATTTGGACATGTCATCTGGACATGACGATGATTATGTGCAGGGTAAATGATCCGAGTGGCCTATGTGCCGGAATGTTGATTCATTTCTGTTCTGATGAATTTCAGGCGCTCGATATGTCCATTTTTTTAGCAAAGGTCATGCCGAAATTTTCCGTGAATTTTGGCATGATTTGTGCTAGATAGTAGGCATATGAGTGCTGGGAGTTGCCGGGAAACGACATTCCGGCAAACATAGATTTCTTTTTTATGTCATTCCTCATTTTTTCATAGTTTTAGAATTAAACGAGGAGACTAAATCATAGGAAACATGTCGAACAACGAAGAAGATGGGCCTTTTGACCAAGATGCGGACGAGATGGATTATGAGGGTGAACAAGAGTACCTCGACTATTTGACTGCTAAGCAATTGCAAAGTCAAGGTTTGCAGGTCGGCCTCGATGATGGTACTGACACCGACATCGACACCGACGGCGCCGGCACCGATGGCGGTGCCGAGACCGATGGTGGCGCCGAGACCGGCCGGGAAGGTACCGGCGGGGAAGATACCGGCAGGAAAGGTACCGGCGCCGATGCCGCTACCAAAAGAAGAAGCAGAGGATACGAAAACCTAACAAACTAGGGATTGGACAACTGATGATCACAAAGATGGCACCTGGCAAGTTTAAGCCATTAGAGCCGGAAGAACCTCGCAAGTGCTATGGGAACCAAGTAGGATGCGTCCTATGAGAATGCGCGAGCATCAATGACGATGACTTAAGGAGTAAAGAACATTTGACGCAGTTGCTCCTGACGAAGTTGCACAAGAGATTTAAGTTCCCCGACCGGGATGATAACATAGAACAACCATAGGATGATCCGAAGATGAAAAAGATTAACAATCACACCATGGGAATGTTCAGCAATGATTTGGCCTCCTAGAAAGGGAGGGTGAAACGAGCTATTGAGGCTGAGGAACCCCTGTCCAAGATTTTGGAGGAAAATCCGACACTTACGGAAGAGGACTTCAAAAAGTTCAAGGACACTTGCGCTACCGAGGCAGCCAAGGCTAAGGCTGCAAAATTCAAGAGCCTTCAACAAAGGAACACAGGGAAGCATCGCCTCGGAAGCCATGGATACCTCGGTAAAAGGCCCATATGGGATAAGGAGGACGCGGAACGTGAAGCCGCGGGTATCCCAGACCCCTTCGCGAAGTTCACCAACACCTTGGAGCATGACTTCATCAGGGCCCGCTACAAGTGGGACAAGGAAAAGAAGGTTTTTTACACGGACCAGATCACGAGGAAATTGATTAACTACTGGTAATTATTCTTTTACCACCTTACATTTAGCTCTAGATCTAGTCGACTACACGTTCCAAAATGGTTTGCGCTCCTTTTGCAGAAGAAGCAACACCAGCTTGCAGTCGAAAGCCCTACTTCTTTGATGAGGCCCAAGTGGGACACCCCTCTCAACCGGGCCTTGAACGAACTTAAGGGACTCCCTTTGGGCCAGTGGCCGCAATATGGTCGTGTGCACGGTGCTGGAGACGGCGCCACGTGGAAGGTGTTTTACAACGAGGGCCCGGAGGCCAAGAAGCAGAAAAAGAAGTTTAGTCAGGCGGACATCAACGAGAAGGTGAAGTTTGCGGTCAAGAAAAAAGCAGTTGAGCTCGCAAACAAATAGTCGAGGAGAAAAATGAGTTGCTACAGCAGGAAGTCAATGCACTTGTAACTGCCTGCAAAAATGATTTCGCTACTAACTTGGTTCCAGCTATCATCAACTGCAGAAGGAAAATCCACACAAGACGGTACATGATTTCCCGTTGCCCAGTTTTGTCGGGAGCAACTCCGTGAACAACAACAACACCGCACCATCACTTTCTCACGCAACCGGGCCTCCTCTCGCAGTCGCTCCCGCTCATAGCAGCCCGTCCTCAGTCTCTGGTGTGCTAGGTGGGCCTTCGTCTTTGGCTGAGCTCGACGCCCTCACGGTAATTCCGTGTCGCACCAATATATATATATATATATATATATATATATATATATATATATATATATATATATATATATATATATAGAGAGAGAGAGAGAGAGAGAGAGAGAATATTCCATTTTTGTTGCCTTTCGGATGTTTTACGCCACCGACATGTGTTTGCAGGCCAAAGAAACCCCATGCACCATACTCTACTTGATCAAAGGCCAGAAGGTGGACGTGGGGATAATGAACCCCTTGCAACCCACGTTCCACAACCAGCCGATCCCCGCTAGGCACTTCAGGGTTAACTTGTCAAGTGTGAAATCGGGGCATGAGGATTTGCCTCCTCCAGTACAGCATGTGGGAGAGGACGATGAGACCCCGCCGCGGATTGGAAGCTGCAAGGGTTGGGTGCTGCTATGGCCGAAGAATCTTATTCATCTGGAGCCGGTCGAGAGCACACCAATAACCACATATCAACAAGCATGTGGGGAGACCACCACCCCGCCTACACAATTACCAGCTCATGTAGTGTCGGGTGAGAGCAGCGGACGATGTGATGAAGGGGGTGCAATAGTACTGGCTGATGTAATCTGTCCTGTAGAACAGAGAATGGATGATGAGATGGAGGTCGACCCAATGGCTTTCCTCAATACAAAGGAGTATGACTGTGACTTAGATATGATGAGTCAACCATATGACGAATTGGGCTATCAGCATGCTAATGAGGATATGGATGATCTGCCCAGGCAGGAAGGTCATAGCAGGGATTGCAAAAAGTCTCTCTTCATGAAATTCTCACAGGACACGCCTGAAGATGCCGCCTCAGCATAGGCTCAACTAGCCGGGGGTCGCACAGTGCTTAGCCCGGGAACACTAGGGCAGGGGTTATGGAAGGGTCTGGAATGTAGCTGCCTCCAAATAAGCCAGAGCACATAGCAGCCAGATGATGGATTCTGAAGAGCGTGTACCCGTGAAAGGTGCGGCCATGTTCCATCTCACGGGCGAGCCGATGCTACCGCCGAAACTGCTGGAGGCACTATCAGGGGATCTCAGGAGACTACACGACCATGTGTTGTCGACTGAGAAAAGCCTACTAGCCTCGAAGGATCCAGGATATCCGACATACGCGGCTCGTGTGCCTGAGGGGAAGTGCTACGTCGACACACAGCCCGCGGAGGTGTTCTTCCTGCGGTTTGACCATATCTTTGAGATGTTTCTGACAAGGCGGCTCAATTTTACAATCGTCTGCCTTTTTGCGCTACATATGAGCTCCGTCATGAAGAGAGAAGAAGTCTCACAAATCTGTGTGGCGGATCCGTACTACATGCACGAGTCTTTCTTGAGTCTCGACGACTTTGAGCGTGAAACTCCTAGGGACTACCTCCAAAACTTCATGGTACAGAATAAGGACCAGGAAATTGTCCTCCTGCTTTACCATCCAAAGTAAGTCAGTTTTGGACAACCCTTTCGTACATTTCAATCATTCCTTCTCGCTCATATGGAGAATAATTTGACGTGTCTTTTCCCCGCAGCAACGGGCGCGCCGTCCTTATCGTTCTGTACCCGCAAGTCTCCCATGCCCTGTTTTCGACCCTTCCATAGACTTTGATAACAAGGACTACACCCACATAATGAATATTCTATGATGCTCTCCAAGGCTTCAGCATTAGAGGTGGCCACATGCAGATCAAGAAACAAAGGAAAAAGAAGATGAGTTTCGCGCATAAAACTAACTTCTGCTGCATCCATGTCCCAAAACCAAGCAAGAAAGGTGGATTCTACATCCTCCATCTCATGATTGAGTTCAACACGGATCACCAAAAGCTTCGCATGACAAGCAGAAATGATGATCATATCCACAAGTGGGTAGAACCTCATGGAGAAGCGGATTATAAACTTAGAGATGACTTCTTTCGCATCCAAAGGGACATTGCAATGATCATCATGAAAGAAGTCGTCGATGAGAAGGGGGTGTTCCACCACGGCCCTATATCGCGAGATGACGTCCGAACTCGCATAGGCATGCAATGTCATGACCTCACGTCGTTCAAGAAGCTAGGGTCCATCCTCGATGATATGGAAGGATGGAACTTCTAGTGATTTACGATGCCCATGATGATGATATGTGTCGGTTGAACTTGTATACTTTTTGTAGTGATGGAACTTTGTGATGTCCATGGTCCCTGCCGAACTTGCGTAATGCTACTTTGTTAGTTTGGGTACGATGACCTGCGTACCTCTAGTTAATTAGTTTGCGTACTATATGTTGCATCTAGTTGCTAACCCTTTATTTTTCGTGTTGCTCTAGTATATTTTGTTGCATATGATTGTACATCCTCTTGATGAAGATGCATCTCTAATAGGTACCTAGTTTCTTGATGGTGAGATGACAGTGCTATGTCGTGTACAAAGGGAAGGTTTCAGGGGTGTACAATGAGTGGCCTGAGTGTCAGGCGCAAGTGAATGGGGTCTTGAGCGCCAGCCATGAAGGCTTCAAAAGCAGACAAGAAGGAGAAGCTAGTTACTTGAGGTTCACGCTAGCGCGAGAGAGGACTCGTAACCGCCGCCTCATGTACTGCATAGTTCCGCTCTCACTCATAGTGATAGCTCTTCTCACGTATACCATTGTTTAGATGGATGACGTTGTAGTTGCAAGTATTTGAGACTTGCATGTATCGCTAGTTTTGAAATGATGATGAGATACCACTTTGTGTTGGATGATGATTATGATAAGACTATTTGTATGTATATGCTATGATTACATTTGTGGTCTCGCAGCCATTTGTATGTGTATCATGATGACATTTGTATCTGCTAAAGATTCTTGTATAAAGCATGTTCAAATACATAACAAATATGAAGAAAAAATCAGAAAATACTAAAATTAGCAGTAGCGAGTGGAGAAAAGTTAGCAGCAGCGTGATAGTAGCATTAGCGCGTCCAGCCAAAGTGCGCTAGAGCTATTAGCAGTAGCGAGCTTCCACGCCGCACGCTGCAGCTACACTTGTATAGCAGTAGCGCGGGCGTGCACGCGCTACTGCTACGGGTTAGCTGTAGCGCCTTATTAGCGTCGGTCCCCGCGCTACTGATATACCTAGAACCCGCACTGCTGCTAGGCTTTTCCCTAGTAGTGGGAGGGTCTCTTGCTGCCTCAGGAGCACCTTAAATTGCTTGTCGTGCCATTCGCACAGGTCCAAGCATTTGTCCTTCAGCTTCTGGTCCACCCTGCCGGTGGACTCGCGCCACTCCTTGAGCTCCTGCCACTTCTAACTGTGCCAGGCCTGCATATCCTTCACACATGTCGCCATGGACTCCACAAAGGAACAATCCATTGTGATAGCAGCTGAGTCATCGGCCTCCCTGGCTCCCAGGTACAGTGGTGCCAGGAGGCGCTGAAGCTCTTCATCGAGCTCCGCGTCCGTCAATGAGGACGGGCTGGGGGCTCCAATATCAGGCAACGACAACACCATGGCCAGCGCGTTTGAGGAAGACGGCGAGGCCTCAGCGACGATCCCGGAGGAGGTAAGTGGCTCCGTGGTTTGAAGGGGAATTTTGACCTCGACAACCACTTCCTCTACCGAGGCGCCCTCCGGAGAGTGCTCCACCACGACCAGAGATCCCTGGGCATTCCCGGCAGCAGGATCCTGTCCTTCAGCAGCAGCAATCTCCACGGACTAATCCATGGCACCCCTTGCTATATCAGCCACCACCTCCAGTAGCTTTGGTTCCTCGACTTGGGGGGCTACACACGAAAAAGCCAGTGAAAGATGAGGAAGCAGAAGTCTCAATAATCAGAGCAAGGAAGAAAAGAAGAAATAAGTAAGGTACCTGGGGAAGTCTACTGGGCAGGAACCTTTGTTTCCCCGGCAACAGCTATTGCCGGGCCACGAACTTTGCCCTCTACCGTGACAATCTTGGCAGCCTTCTGCGCAACCTCTTCCGCGGAAGGTTCCGTGGGGATCTCTTCGGCCCGAGCAACAGGAGAAGCGTGCACCTCGAGGAGGGGCTCGCCTTGTGCCACCTCACCTCCCCCTCCGACTGGGGGAATGGGAGGACCGTCTCCACCACCTCGAGCAGGTGAGACTGGATCTCCTCCACTGAGACGAGGGTTGGACTTAGGGCTCGACACGGGGTCTTCTGCATCATCCCCCGCCAAGGCCGGGCTCTCTACGCCCTTCAGCGACCCGAGGCGCCGGAGCCTCTTCTGGGAACAGTGGATGAGGGTTTCCATGTCCTCCTCCACTTCACTGCCGGCAACAACAAGAGCAAGAGGTTAGTCAGCAAAAGCATTCAAGTATGCCAAAAAAATCCACCGCCAAGGAGAAGCTTCCTTACTTGTCCGTGATGAGCATGGAGTTCAAGTTGAATTCCACGGGAGGCGGAGACTCCCATCCTCTCTTTAGAGATGGAAGGGCCAAACTCCCCGGTGGCTTCGGTGCTTGCCGCGACGCCATGAGCTCCGGGGAAGATGAGCTCTGTGAGGATCTCGAGCCGGAGTGGGGGCTGGACTCCGCCTCCATGACTGTTGGCCGCTTGGCGGAGGAGGCCTTGGTTTGAGCAAGGCGGGGAGATTGGTGACATGCCACCTCAACCTTTGAAGACTTGGTGGTGGTCTTCTTCACCCTCTTGGTGGCCGGCGTCGGGTTGGCCGCCGCCCCTCGGACAGCAGTGCACCTACGGGTGCGCTGATCTGGGTCCGGCTCGGGGGCTTGCGCCCCAGCCGCAAACCACTCTTCATCAAGACCTGCCACCACGCCAACCTCCTCCTCCCCCTTCTAAAACTCCGTCGCTGCCGTGGCTAGAGCCCCTAGCCCGGCAAGCTCTTCCCCGGCAGCCCCTTCCGTGGTTTGCGCCTCGCTGCCGCCATGGGAATAACTTCAGTCCTCAGCTTTCCCCTTGCCCTTCCCTGCCTTTGAGGCCTTCTCCATCTATGCGAGGCGGGCAGCCTTGTCCTCCTCGGCCCTCCTCAAGATATACGCTACCTCCATAGAGGAGGTGTGTTTATATGTTCTAGTTTTAGTCCTGGTGGCCCTCTCCACCAGGGTGTTTGACCACTGGAGCTCTTCGTCTAGGGTGGGTAGCTGTCAGGTGCTCGCTACCCCTTCGGCGTTGTAGTCCAGCATCCACTTCAATATCTGGTCTCAGGCGGATTGATGTTCATAGGGATGACGGTTGCCGGGAGCTTGAACAACTCGAAGCGACCAAAAAGTTGATTGCACAGCCAACCATGGACGTAAACTGATAAGTGATTGGCCAACCCTGGAGCAGCCTCATCCTATCCGCAGCATCACCGTACAACACACAAGTCTATCCCTTTCCTGCAGCGGTGATATGCGGAAAGTATGGCCCCACATGCTCAATGGTTAACCCGGCAGTCCTCAAACAGGTAATCCTATTAATTCCCGGGCGCAACCTATCCTCGGTGAGGCCTTTGGTGCTCCAATCCTTGTCGCGCTCGACACTTCCTTCCATGCTTCACAGAACTTAGGGACTTCCTTATCTTGGATCCAGCACCAATCCCCTCTCCATTCGTCCCACCTCTTGCACTGGTACCCAGGGAGGTAATCCCAGATCTTCCTCGCCACGTGCGACATCCAGCTAATGATTCTGGAGCGGTTAACTTTGCTCTCCACCTGTGGAATGAAGTAATACCAGAACAGATCCACAATGGGCCTAACTCTGATGAAATTCTCGTGCAAATGTGCGCAGATGGCCATGGTCACCATTGCATTTGGCATGAAATTGAGGAGGTGAAATCCATAGATATTCATGATTGCCGCGAAGTACTTGGAGAAGGGGGGACAAAGGCCACCGATGAAGTAAGCACAGAAAAATCAATAAGAATCCAGCGGATCTTCCTTCCCCACCGCATAAACTATGGGCGCTCCATGCCCTTTTCGACGAGCCTCCCCCACAGATACCCATACCTCGCTTGAAGGACTGGGCCACTCAAGTTCGACACAGCTGTCCCTCTCTTGTTCAGCTCTGTCCCTCTCTTGCTTCTTGTTCAGCTCTGTCCCTCTCTTGCTTCCCTCGGCGGCAGCCTCCTTCGACACAGCTGTCGGCTTTCTCTTCTCCGCGGTTTTCTTCCCCATTCATGCGGCAACAATGTGGAAGGGAGAGGGATTCAATAGGAAGGGCGGCGGCGGAGGGGAGAGCGAGAGGAGGAATTGTCGCTTGGCTTGCGGAGGAAGAAGATGCGAGAGCGGGGCAGGAAATAGGTGAACCATGCCGCTCTGCTTTTCCCTGCTCTTAAGGGGGAAAGCCGAAACGTGGGCACGACGCTTGAGAAAGTTACCGTTTCACCATAACTACAATAGTCCCACGACCCCACGACGCGTAGTAATTGCACAAAATGGACGTCGGATTGACAAGTCGTCATGGCAAACCGGCGTGCGCAGCCCTCTCCTGCCACGTGTCCATGCACTATTAGGGACCTAACCCAACGTGCCCCGCGACACGTGTGGCTCAGGCCCGGGGGCTTATTTTGGGGAAAACAGACAGGGGTATATGTTTTCCCCTGAGTCGCGCACAGACAAGCCAAGACTGAGCCAGAGTACAAAGAACCAAGAGCATCGAAGGATCAACATGTAGATCAGAGAGACCAAGATCAAGTCAGAGAAGCAAGGAAACATCAGAGGAAAGGCCTCCCTTGCCAGTCAGGCGAGCCCGGCAAGGGTCTGCCGGGACTCACAGAGACGAGACCACCTCACCAACCACTCTACCACGACCCACGTCATTGATCAGTGCAGTGTCAACCCGCAAGGTGATTGAGTTGCAGCCATTCGCCACATGGAAGCCTTTTCTACAGGAGAAACCCATAGATGACACCCGTCCAACAATGTGTCAAGCAAGCAGGTGCGAGGCTGGCAAGATAGCCCGGCAAGCCTTGTCGGGCGACCAACAATGTGACGTTGAGTGGTGCATTTAATGCGCTCTGTCAGCCCGCAGAGTTAGGTATGATAGCACTGCTTGCTATCTTATTAGTGCATCATGATTACTTTGCCATTGTGGTAACCCCTTAATCTATAAAAGGAGGCCCATGGCAACCATAGAAAGGGTTAGAAGGTTGGATAACTCACACCCCCATGCGTGCGTAGTCGGTGCTGCCCTAAGGCAACCCTTGCCAGGAAAGTGTACTATGCTCCACCACCACCTTTCCACCATCAATCCACCAAAGCAGGAGTAGGGTTTTATGCCCCACCGCTGCCTGAACCTGGGTAAAACTGCCTGTGTGATCTCTGTCGTCCTGCCCCACGCTCGTCTGCTCTTTGTGCAACGCGTCACCCCCTGCCAAACCAGCAAGGGGCCTCTTGGTCCCATAGGTGGTCGTGGTTTCCCACGACACCCTCCCTCCCCGGCATCATCATCACCAGCCTCCTAGGGTGATAGTCGGGGAGGGATGTTCTCTTGGCACCTTCGCCTCCCCTCCAGCAGTCTTCCGGCTGAGCTTTCATGGATGACTCCACCGGCGCTCAATCTAGGGCTTCTTGCCGGTTCTGGAGGTGGTGACCGGAGGGCGCCTCCCTGTCCTCCGTGCCCCCTCCTTCGCAGGCTCGCCACTCCCGATCTTGTCAGATCGCGCCTGGTGGACCGCGACCAGATCGATGTGGGCTTCTACTTGGGTGCATTTCTCGTCTTTTCCTCCTTTCGTCGTAGTGCCTGGCAGGAGAGAAAACGAAAAGAGGAGATTACGGGGCACTTATCTTTTTTCAATCTTAAATCTGTAGCCATTTGCCAAATTTTAATTCAAATAATGTAATCTCTCGAGTCCATGTTTGTGTTCTGTAACACTTGTACTTGCATTAGTATGTTAATGAAAAAGATGAACCTTGCCAGGAACCCGTGCATGTATGTCCATTCAGAGGTGGGATGCCTCCTTAATGTAAATAAACGAGTTTTCCCCGGCAGGCTACCCTGTCGGTACCCTTTTGTTTGCCGAAGAACTATGTCTATCGGGCAAAAACTAAGGGGACTAGCCCCCCGCCAACTTCCTTTTACCAAAGGCCACTGCGACCATTCTGACTGAAGCAAAAAAGTGGCGAGGTTTTCTCATGCACAAGTAATACCTTACAGAACACTAATGGACAAGAGGTAGAACTTATCTATTTGGCTTGCCAGGGATCGCAGTGCCGAGCCATCTTATCAACTCCTTGTTGAAGCCAAGTTCATGGCAAGAACCTGCAGCTTCACGCAGATGAGGATGAATGTAGGATGTGATCATATCTATATGAATGTGCAAATGCTCATGAAATGCTTTTGAAGTGCTCTTGGAATGCTCATGCATGCATGCAACTTGGTCGCCCCCCCCCCCCAGTGCTTCATTTATTTTCTCTTGCACAGGGTCATTGCCCTAGCTTTGTACAAGGGGCTACCTGCAGCTGAGGTAAGGCCTATAGAAAAGAGTGGCTGCCGGGAAAGGCCCGACAGCTGCACCTTACGGGTAGAACTTGCGGAGATGCTCAATATTCCATGAGTTTTGCAATTGAATGCCATCTCTGTGAAAGTGCAACTATCCCTGGGTGGTTTTGGTAATTCTTAACAACATATAGCTCATTGAACTAATACTCTTTAAAGATGATCATTTCAGAAAGTTCAATGATTGGCATGGCATGGACTAGAGATGTGGACCCCTTAAAATGCTAAGGACACATATTGGCTCAAGCTCAAGACTCTACATTTTCATTTTAGTGATCCAAGATCACATTGAGTCCATAGGAAAAGCCAATACTATTAAAAGGGGATGAGGTGTTGCTTAGTGGCTTGCTTGCTCAAAATGCTTAGTGATATGCTCCAAAAGCCCTCAACCACTCTTTCATATCCACATATGTCCCAAACCTAAAGTCAAACTCGGCCCCACCGATTTGATCTATCTGGTGCCACCAAGCTGACTTGACATGGCCATAGCCAGAAACCCTAATCAGCTCAGTCTCACCGATAGGGATCTCGGTCTGACCGAGATGGGATTGCAAACTCTCTGTTTCCCTTCACAATGTTTCGATCTAACTGAGATGAGCAATCAGTCCCACCGAGTTTTTAATGCAAATTCTCTATTTCCTTTCCATAACATTTCGGTCTCACCGAAATGAGTGATTGGTCCCATCGAGTTTGCCTCACCAACTCTCTGTTAGCCTTTTACTGAAATCAGTCTCACTGAGTTCATGTGATCGGTCTCACCGAGATTACGTTATGCCCTAACCCTAATGAAATCGGTCCCACCGAGTTGACATGTCGGCACCACCAAAAATCCTAACGTTCACATTTTGAACTAAATCGGTCAGACCGAGTTTAAATATTCGGTCCCACCGAGTTTGGTGATTTGTGTGTAACGGTTAGATTTTGTGTGGAGGCTATATATACCCCTCCACCCATTCTTCATTCATGGAGAAAGCCATCATAATGTGCCTACACTTCCAGCATTCATTTTCTGAGAGAGAACCACCTACTCATGTGTTGAGACCAAGATATTCCAATCCAACCACAAGAATCTTGATCTCTAGCCTTCCCCAAGTTGCTTTCCACTCAAATCATCTTTCCACCATATCCAAATACGTGAGAGAGAGTTGAGTGTTGGGGAGACTATCATTTGAAGCACAAGAGCAAGGAGTTCATCATCAACACACCATCTATTATCTTTTTGAGAGTGGTGTCTCCTAGATTGGTTAGGTGTCACTTGGGAGCCTCCATCAAGATTGTGGAGTTGAACCAAGGAGTTTGTACGGTCAAGGATATTGCCTATTTCATGAAGATCTACCCTAGTGAGGCAAGTCCTTCATGGGCGATGGCCATGATGGGATAGACAAGGTTGCTTATTTGTGGACCCTTCATGGGTGGAGCCCTCCATGGACTCGCGCAACCCTTACCCTTCGTGGGTTGAAGTCTCCATCAATGTGGAAGTACGATAGCACCACCTATCGGAACCACGCCGAAAATCTCCATGTCTACATTGCGTTTGCTCCCTCCAAACTCCTCCCCTTTACCTTCATATGCAATGATTTACATTCCACTGCTATACTCTTAGAATTGCATGTGTAGGTTGATTGCTTCACTTGTGATAAGTTGCTAAAATCTGCCGAGAATTAAAATTGGGAAAAGGCCAACACTAGTACAGTGAGCTCCTAGACAAACGGTTTAAAACCCCTCTCTGTGACGGTACTTGGAACCGTCTCCAAGTGAGTGTGCGCAATAGGGGGGTCCTTCCCACACGACCCAGAAACCGTCGGGGATATGCCCTCCTGGCACACACGTTCGGCAAAATGAGGTCGTGTGCGACCGGCGAGCGCTCAAATACGGAAATATGTATAGTAGAGCTAAAAAAATACAATCATACGACAAAATTGTTTCCGGTCGCAAGTACATCCCACACAGTCAGTCCCCGCTAAACGTATCCGTTCGTATGTACATCCCACACAGTCGCTCGAAGGAAAACATTTCCGTTCACAGGTACATCACACACAATTTTTCCCGTTAAATCACCTGCGTTATTGAATATATCTCACATGGTCCATAGAAGAAACTGTGTGGCAAAGGCTGTCTATCACACACCATTTTCATGTGGTAAACGTTTGCGCAAGGTGGCCTAACGCAAACACTTTTCAAGAGAAAGTCATGTGTGATTGTTCATTGATCCAACACGGTTTATTCCTAGAAACTGTGTGTGTTGCCTGAGGTCATCGCCCATGATATTTTTTTCAACAACCGTTTGCAATAGCAAAACCCAATTAGTAGGCTAATTCACCACTAGCAGGCTAATTATCCGATTATTCATAATCCATTTATTAATCTAATTGATAGTTCATATTAAGCACACAATATATTTCATTTTCATAATTGAAATACAGCAGAGTACAGCATCATATAGCTTCAGCACTCAGCTACCCCATTACACAACTACACCAGGACCAAGTTTCACATGCAACATCTGTAACCTTTCGAAATTAGCATCATAGACGGTACATAGACAGATGTATCTCATCTAGAAAACTGTTGAAGCAGAAGGCGAATATTGAGCCTTCATTGATGTTGCAGGTCTTTGTAACTTTAGGCCAGTGCCTATGGATGATTGACCATCCATCCTTCTCCTCTTCAGGAACACTTCAATATTGAACCGTGGGTGTTGTATGAATACCTTCCTCGCCTCCTGACCATACAGGTGGTTTGAGAGTCAATCATCAGTGAACTACTTTGGAAAGGCCTGAAAACAAGGATGTGCATAAGTATCTTCTCTATATTGGAAATGGGGCAAAGGAATTAAAAAGGCGAGGTATAATAGTTAGTACCATCCCGTAGTGAACTGATGTCTTCTTCATTGTGCATACAAAGATCCTGTTGTTTTTTGTCGCTAATTTCTTTATCCTAACAATCTTTCTGAGTTTCTTGACTTTACTGATATTCATGGACAACTCATTTCCCCATATGCAAAAAGGGTCGAATAGTGGTCAAAACCTCTGACAACAGGACCTACATGTGCAAGACCAAATTGTTAAAAACCAAAATATTAGAATGGTTCCTTTGCACAATAATGTGCTATTGGACAACGGATCATGCATGTGCTAACCTCAATTGTAAACCTCAGTGCTTCCCATTATTTCCCTGCAACACATATAAGGTAGTTAGTCATCAGGTGAAGTAAGGGTTTGCATGCTATCAGTAAAATATGTTGATGAAAAATAATCACATTGCAGATTCATCAGATTAATTCAAGCCACAGGGAAAACTCATTTACCCAAACCAAGCATGATTAAGAACTAGGAAATATAGCACTTATATATGTTTCTCATGTATGAAGTGCAGCCAAATTCGATTTATTCCTCACATGGACAACAATACAAAATTCTACCCATGACAATTGGACATCGCATTGCAGAATTGAACCAAGCAGTTAACTAAACACCACAACAAATGAACCAAATATTAACTGAGCACCACATTGCACAATATAACATTGAACCAAGCAGTTTTAACTAAACACCACAACAAATGAACCAAACATTAACTGAGCACCACATTGCACAATATAGCATACTCCTAATAGAAGATCATACAGTAAACCAAACAGTTAACTAGAGCCAATTGTAGCAATTGTATTTGTTTCTCATGTATTTACTACAGCCAAATTCAATTTATTCCTAACATGGTATACAATAACATAATGCACCACAATTTTGTAAAGATAAATTCGATTTATTTCTCACATGGAAGACAATACAAAATTGCAGCCTGAAGAATTGAACATCACATTTGCAGAATTGAACCAAACAGTTAACTGCAGACGACAACTAATTAACAAAATAGTTAATAAGTGAGCACCACACTGCAGGGCATATAGAACATATACACTA
The DNA here is from genome assembly GCF_002162155.2 of Triticum dicoccoides. Classification (NCBI taxonomy): domain Eukaryota; kingdom Viridiplantae; phylum Streptophyta; class Magnoliopsida; order Poales; family Poaceae; genus Triticum; species Triticum dicoccoides. The sequence continues at coordinate 213,876,224 of NC_041391.1, forward strand.
AAGCAACAGATTGCATGGTAAAATTAGATAGCACAATTCACTAGAATTTGTGAAGGAAAGGCAGGAGCAGCACACGCAATGTGTAAACCGAGCATGCTTAACTAGCGTAGCTAGCAAATGGCAAGGTTCTCCTTCAAGATCTGGGGGTCGGCACGAATGGCAGCCATCGCGACCTCATCCGCGTGTGCGGCCGCAATTTGCTTCTCTGCTGCCAAATGCTACTTGAGGTCCTGGTTATACTACGTGCACCATGGCTTAGGCCGACGCTTATTTGGTGGAGGGGTCGGTGATTTGGGTGGAAGGTGCCGCGCTCGCGACGGCGGTAGGGGCATGTGGGATGTGGAAGGAGGAGGAGGATGGGGGTCAGGTGTGGATTACCTGCCTGGATAGGCGAGGCCGAGGAGCATGAAGGAGGGTCGCCGGTGAGGAGGACGCGGTGCTGCAAGCAAGGAGTGAAGGTTTCAACTTGGAAAGGAAGGCGAAAAGAGGGGAAATGTGGCTTTTGGTAAGGGGGAGGGGGCGGGGAGGTAGATATTTCCGCGGAAGCCGAAAATTTGGAATCGCCTCAGCCAAAAAACTAGCGCGCAAAGTGTCATCATACACGGTCCCTTATTCAGAACTATGTACGATATGTGAACATCACAAACGATTCAGATAGCTTAACCTGTGTGCGTTGAGTTTGAACTTCAAAATTTTTGGTTCGAATTTCCTTGGTTACAGTGGTCATCCACGTCATTGCATAATTTGGGTACACAAAGGAGACTAACTTCTTAATCGAGTAAGTTCAGCAATTAAATAGAGCTAGCTGACCGAAACATTACTCTAACAAATTAAAGACCGACGCTCTTAATTAAACAAAACAAAGAGTACTACTATGGCTGGTGCTCGTCGATCTCCACCGCCACCTCCATGTCCAGCTCGCGCCCGACGGTCTCCTGGGTAAGGGGCTCCATGGCATCAATTGCACCATACTCGGCAAGCATCTCACCATCCGTGTGTTGGAAATATGCCCTAGAGGCAATAATAAATTAGTTATTATTATATTTCCTTGTTCATGATAATCGTTTATTATCCATGCTATAATTGTATTGATAGGAAACTCAGATACATGTGTGGATACATAGACAACACCATGTCCCTAGTAAGCCTCTAGTTGACTAGCTCGTTGATCAATAGATGGTTACGGTTTCCTGACCATGGACGTTGGATGTCGTTGATAACGGGATCACATCATTAGGAGAATGATGTGATGGACAAGACCCAATCCTAAGCCTAGCACAAAGATCGTAGTTCGTATGCTAAAGCTTTTCTAATGTCAAGTATCATTTCCTTAGACCATGAGATTGTGCAACTCCCGGATACCGTAGGAATGCTTTGGGTGTACCAAACGTCACAACGTAACTGGGTGGCTATAAAAGTGCACTACAGGTATCTCCTAAAGTGTCTATTGGGTTGGCACGAATCGAGACTGGGATTTGTCACTCCGTGTCATGGAGAGGTATCTCTGGGCCCACTCGGTAGGACATCATCATAATGTGCACAATGTGACCAAGGGGTTGATCACGGGATGATGTGTTACGGAACGAGTAAAGAGACTTGCCGGTAACGAGATTGAACAAGGTATCGGTATACCGACGATTGAATCTCGAGCAAGTACAATACCGCTAGACAAAGGGAATTGTATACGGGATCGATTGAGTACTTGACATCGTGGTTCATCCGATGAGATCATCGTGGAACATGTGGGAGCCAACATGGGTATCCAGATCCCTCTGTTGGTTATTGACCGGAGAACGTCTCGGTCATGTCTGCATGGTTCCCGAACCCGTAGGGTCTACACACTTAAGGTTCGATGACGCTAGGGTTATAAAGGAAGTTTGTATGTGGTTACCGAATGTTGTTCAGAGTCCCGGATGAGATCCTGGACGTCACGAGGAGTTCTGGAATGGTCCGGAGGTAAAGATTTATATATGGGAAGTCTTATTTTGGTCGCCAGAAAAGTTTCGCACTTTATCGGTATTGTACCGGTAGTGCCGAAAGGGGTCCGGGGGTCCACCTGCCCCGGGGGGCCACATGGGCTGTAGGGGGTGTGCCTTGGCCTATATGGGCCAAGGGCACCAGCCCCAAGAGGCCCATGCGCCATGGAGACATGGGGAGGGGAGAGTCCTAAAAGGGGAAGGCACCTCCGAGGTGCCTTGGGGAGGATGGACTCCTCCCCCCCTTGGCCGCACCCCTTCCTTGGAGGAAGGGGCAAGGCTACGCCCTCCCCCTCTCCCTTGCCCCTATATATAGTGGAGGGGAGAGAGGGCAGCCGCACCTAAAGCCCTGGCGCCTCCCTCCCTCCCGTGACACCTCCTCCTCTCCCGCAGGTGCTTGGCAAAGCCCTGCAGGATTGCCACACTCCTCCACCACCACCACGCCGTTGTGCTGCTGCTGGATGGAGTCTTCCTCAACCTCTCCCTCTCTCCTTGCTGGATCAAGGCATGGGAGACGTCACCGGGCTGTACGTGTGTTGAACGCGGAGGTGCCGTCCGTTCGGCACTAGGATCTCTGGTGATTTGGATCACGACGAGTACGACTCCTTCAACCCCGTTCTCTTGAACGCTTCCGCTTAGCGATCTACAAGGGTATGTAGATGCACTCTCCTTCCCCTCGTTGCTGGTTTCTCCATAGATAGATATTGGTGACTCGTAGGAAAATTTTGAATTTCTGCTACGTTCCCCAAAAGTGGCATCATGAGCTAGGTCTATTGCGTAGATTCTTTGCACGAGTAGAACACAAAGTAGTTGTGGGCGTTGATTTTGTTCAATATGCTTACCGTTACTAGTCCAATCTTTTTTCGATGGTATTGTGGGATGAAGCGGCCCGGACCGACCTTACACGTACACTTACGTGAGACAGGTTCCACCGACTAACATGCACTTGGTGCATAAGGTGGCTAGCGGGTGCCAGTCTCTCCCACTTTAGTCGGAACGGATTCGATGAAAAGGGTCCTTATGAAGGGTAAATAGCAACTGGCATATCATGTTGTGGTTTTGCGTAGGTAAGAAACGTTCTTGCTAGAAACCCATAGCATCCATGTAAAACATGCAAACAACAATTAGAGGACGTCTAACTTGTTTTTGCAGGGTATGCTATGTGATGTGATATGGCCAAGAAGAATGTGATGAATGATATGTGTTGTATGAGATTGATCATGTTCTTTTAATAGGAATCACGACTTGCATGTCGATGAGTATGACAACCGGCAGGAGCCATAGGAGTTGTCTTTATTTATTGTATCACCTACGTGTCATTGAACAATGCCATGTAATTACTTTACTTTATTGCTAACCGGTAGCCATAGTAGTAGAAGTAATAAGTTGGCGAGACAACTTCATGGAGACACGATGATGGAGATCATGGTGTCATGCCAGTGACGATGATGATCATGGAGCCCCGAAGATGGAGATCAAAAGGAGCAAAATGATATTGGCCATATCATGTCACTATTTGATTGCATGTGATGTTTATCATGTTTATGCATCTTATTTGCTTAGAACGACGGTAGTAAATAAGATGATCCCTCATTAAAATTTCAAGAAAGTGTTCCCCTTAACTGTGCACCGTTGCGAAAGTTCGTCGTTTCAAAGCACCACGTGATGATTGGGTGTGATAGATTCTTACGTTCACATACAACGGGTGTAAGCCAGATTTACACACGCGAAACACTTAGGTTAACTTGACGAGCCTAGCATGTACAGACATGGCCTCGGAACACAAGAGACCGAAAGGTCGAGCATGAGTCGTATGGTAGATACGATCAACATGAAGATGTTCACCGATAATGACTAGTCCATCTCACGTGATGATCGGACACGGCCTAGTTGACTCGGATCATGTAATCACTTAGATGACTAGAGGGATGTCTATCTGAGTAGGAGTTCATAAGCTGAACTTAATTATCCTGAACATAGTCAAAAGATCTTTGCAAATTATGTCGTAAGCTCGCGCTTTAGTTCCACTGTTTAGATATGTTCCTAGAGAAAATATAGTTGAAAGTTGATAGTAGCGATTATGCGATCAGTAGAAAGCTTATGTCCTTAATGCACCGCTCAGTGTGCAGAACCCCAAACATTGTCTGTGGATGTTGCGAACATCGGACATACACGTTTTGATAACTACGTGATAGTTCAGTTAAATGGTTTAGAGTAGAGGCACCAAAGAAGTTTTCGAAACGTCGCGGAACATATGAGATGTTTCGAGGGCTGAAATTGGGATTTCAGGCTCGTGCCCACGTCAAGAGGTATAAGACCTCCCACGATTTTCTTAGCCAGCAAACTAAGGGAGAAAAGCTCAATCGTTGAGCTTGTGCTCAGATTGTCTGAGTGCAACAATCACTTGAATCGAGTGGGAGTTGATCTTCCAGATGAGATAGTGATGTTTCTCCAAAGTCATTGCCACCAAGCTACTAGAGCTTCGTGATGAACTATAACATATCAGGGATAGATATGATGATCCTTGAGGTATTCACGATGGTTGACACTGTGAAACTAGAAATCAAGAAGGAGCATCAATTGTTGATGGTTGGTGAAACCACTAGTTTCAAGAAGGGCAAGGGCAAGAAGGGACACTTCATGAAACGGCAAATCAGTTGCTGCTCTAGTGAAGAAACCCAAGGTTTAACCCAAACCTGAGACTTAGTGCTTCCGTAATAAGGGGAACAGTCACTAGAGCAGAATTACCCTAGATACTTGGTAGATGAGAAGGCTGGCAAGGTCGATAGAAGTATATTGGATATACATTATGTTAATGTGTACTTTACTAGTACTCCTAGTAGCACCAGGGTATTAAGATACCGGTTCGGTTGCTAAGTGTTAGTAACTCGAAATAAAAGAGCTACGGAATAAACGGAGACTAGCTAAAGGTGAGCTGACGATATGTGTTGGAAGTGTTTCCAAGTTTGATGTGATCAAACATCGCACGCTCCCTCTACCATCAAGATTAGTATTGAACCTGAATAATTGTCATTTGGTGTTTGCGTTGAGCATAGACATGATTGGATTATGTCTATCGCAATACGGCTATTCATTTAAGGAGAATAATGGTTACTCTATTTATTTGAATAATACCTTCAATGGTCTTGCACCTAAAGGAATGGTTTATTGAATCTCGATCGTAGTGATACACATTTTCATGCCAAAAGATATAAGATAGTAACGATAGTACCACTTACCTATGGCACTGTCATGTAAGTCACATTGGTATAAAACGCATGAAGAAGCTCCATGTTGATGGATCTTTGGACTCACTCGTTTTTGAAAAGTTTGAGACATGTGAACCATGTCTATTGGTGTATACGCATGAAGAAACTCCGTGCAGGTGGATCGTTTGGACTCACTTGATTTTGAAATCACTTGAGATATGCAAATCATACCACATAGGCAAGATGACTGAAAAGCCTCGTTTCCGGTACGATGGAACAAGATAGCAACCTGTTGGAAGTAACACATTTTGATGTGTGCAGTCCAATGAGTGCTGAGGCATGCAGTGAATATCATTATGTTCTTACTTCACAGATGATTCGAGTAGATGTTGAGTATATTTACTTGATGAAACACAAGTCTGAATTATTGAATGGTTCAAGTAATTTCAGAGTGAAGTTGAAGATCATCGTGACAAGAGGATAAAATGACTATGATATGATCATAGAGATGAGTATCTGAGTTACGAGCTTTGGCACGCAATTAAGACATTGCGGAAATTGTTTCACAATTAATACCGCCTGGAACACCATAGTGTGATGGTGTGTCCGAACATCATAGTTGCACCCTATTGGATATGGTGCGTACCATGATGTCGCTTATAGAATTACCACTATCGTTCATGGGTTAGGCATTAGAGACAACCGCACTCACTTTAATAGGGTACCACGTAAATCCGTTGAGACGACACCGTTTGGAGAAACCTAAGTTGTCGTTTCTTGAAAGGTTTGGGGCTGCGATGCTTATGTGAAAAAGTTTCAGGTTGATAAGCTCGAACTCAAAGCGGATAAAATGCATCTTCATAGGACACCCAAAACAGTTGGGTATACCTCCTAATTCAGATCCAAAAGCAATAGGGATTGTTTCTTGAATCGGGTCCTTTCTCGAGGAAACGTTTGTCTCGAAAATTGAGTGGGAGGATGGTGGAGACTTGATGAGGTTATTGAACCGTCACTTCAACAAGTGTGTAGCAGGGCACAGGAAGCTGTTCCTGTGGCGCCTACACCAATTGAAGTAGAAGCTTATGATAGTGATCATGAAGTTTTTGGATCAAGTCACTATCGTACCTCGTAGGGTGACAAGGATACGTACTACTTCAGAGTGGTACAGTAATCCTGTCTTGAAGGTCATGTTGCTAGACAACAATGAACCTACGAGCTATGGAGAAGCGATGGTGGGCCCAAATTCCGACAAATGGTTAGAAGCCATGAAATCCGAGATAGGATCCATGTATCAGAACAAAGCATGGACTTTGGTGGGCTTGCCCGATGATCGGCAAGCCATTGAGATAAATGGATCTTTAAGAAGAAGATGGACGTGGACGGTGATGTCACCGTCTATGAAGCTCGACTTGTGGCGAAGAGTTTTTCACAAGTTCAAGGAGTTTACTACGATGAGATTTTCTCATCTGTAGCGATGCTTAAGTCCGTCGGAATCATGTTAGCATTAGTTGCATTTATGAAATCTGGCAGATGGATGTCAAGACGAGTTTCCTTACCAGTTTTCGTAAGGAAAGGTTGTATGTGATACAATCATAAAAGTTTTGTCGATCCTAAGGACGCTAAAAGGTATGCTGGCTCCAGCGATCCTTCTAAGGACTGGAGTAAGCATCTCGGAGTTGGAATGTGCACTTTGATGAGATGATCAAAGATTTTGGGTTTATACAAAGTTCATGAGAAACTTGTATTTCCAAACAAGTGAGTGGGAGCACTATGGAATTTCTGATGAGTATATGTTGTTAACATATTGATGATCGGAAATGATGTAGAATTTCTGAAAAGCATACAGGGTTATTTGAAAAGTGTTTTTCAATAGAAAACCTGAATTAAGCTGTTTGAACATTGAGCATCAAGATCTATGAGGATAGATCAAAACGCTAAATGGTACTTTCAAATGAGCACATACCTTGACAAGATCTTGAAGGTGTTCAAGATGGATCAGTCAAAGAAGGAGTTCTTGCCTGAGTTGTAAGGTATGAAGTTAATACTTAAAGCTCGACCACGGCAGAAAGGAGAGAAAGGACGAAGGTCGTCCCCTATGCTATAGACGTAGGCTCTACAGTATGCTATGCTATGTACCTCACCTGTTGTGTGCCTTGCCACATGACTGGCAAGAGGGTACAAAGGTGATCAAGGAGTGGATCACCAAATATCGGTCAAAATTATCCTTAGAGGAATAAGGATATGTTTCTCGATTATGGAGGTGATAAAGAGTTCGGCGTAAAGGGTTACGATCATGCAAGCTTTAACACCTATCCAAATGACTCTGAGTAGCTAACCGGATACATATAGTGGAGCAACCATTTGGAATAGCTTCAAGTGGAACTTGGAAGCAGCATTTACAATATGACATTGAGAATTGCGAAGTACATACTGATCTAAATACTGCAGACCCGTTGACTAAAACTTCTCTCACAAGGAAAACATGATCAAACCCCAGAACTCATTGAGTCTTAATCACATGGTGATGTGAACTAGTTTAGTGACACTAGTAAACTCTTTGGATGTTGGTCACATGGCGATGTGACATATCAGTGTTAATCACATAGCGATGTGAACTAGATTATTGACTCTAGTGCAAGTGGGAGACTGTTGGAAATATGCCCTAGAGGCAATAATAAATTAGTTATTATTATATTTCCTTGTTCATGATAATCGTTTATTATCCATGCTATAATTGTATTGATAGGAAACTCAGATACATGTGTGGATACATAGACAACACCATGTCCCTAGTAAGCCTCTAGTTGACTAGCTCGTTGATCAATAGATGGTTACGGTTTCCTGACCATTGACATTGGATGTCGTTGATAACGGGATCACATCATTAGGAGAATGATGTGATGGACAAGACCCAATCCTAAGCCTAGCACAAAGATCGTAGTTCGTATGCTAAAGCTTTTCTAATGTCAAGTATCATTTCCTTAGACCATGAGATTGTGCAACTCCCGGATACCGTAGGAATGCTTTGGGTGTACCAAATGTCACAACGTAATTGGGTGGCTATAAAGGTGCACTACAGGTATCTCCAAAAGTGTCTGTTGGGTTGGCACGAATTGAGACTGGGATTTGTCACTCCGTGTGACGGAGAGGTATCTCTGGGCCCACTCGGTAGGACATCATCATAATGTGCACAATGCGACCAAGGGGTTGATCACGGGATGATGTGTTACGGAACGAGTAAAGAGACTTGCCGGTAACAAGATTGAACAAGGTATCGGTATACCGACGATCGAATCTCGGGCAAGTACAATACCGCTAGACAAAGGGAATTGTATACGGGATCGATTGAGTCCTTGACATCGTGGTTAATCCGATGAGATCATCGTGGAACATGTGGGAGCCAACATGGGTATCCAGATCCCATTGTTGGTTATTGACCGGAGAACGTCTCGGTCATGTCTGCATGGTTCCCGAACCCGTAGGGTCTACACACTTAAGGTTCGATGATGCTAGGGTTATAAAGGAAGTTTGTATGTGGTTACCGAATGTTGTTCGGAGTCCCGTATGAGATCCCGGACGTCACGAGGAGTTCCGGAATGGTCCGGAGGTAAAGATTTATATATGGGAAGTCTTATTTTGGTCGCCGGAAAAGTTTCGCACTTTATCGGTATTGTACCTGGAGTGCCGAAAGGGGTCCGGGGGTCCACCTGCCCCGGGGGGCCACATGGGCTGTAGGGGGTGTGCCTTGGCCTATATGGGCCAAGGGCACCAGCCCCAAGAGGCCCATGCGCCATGGAGACATGGGGAGGGGAGAGTCCTAAAAGGGGAAGGCACCTCCGAGGTGCCTTGGGGAGGATGGACTCCTCCCCCCCTTGGCCGCACCCCTTCCTTGGAGGAAGGGGCAAGGCTGCGCCCTCCCCCTCTCCCTTGCCCCTATATATAGTGGAGGGGAGGGAGGGCAGCCACACCTGAAGCCCTGGCGCCTCCCTCCCTCCCGTGACACCTCCTCCTCTCCCGCAGGTGCTTGGCGAAGCCCTGCAGGATTGCCACGCTCCTCCACCACCACCACGCCGTTGTGCTGCTGCTGGATGGAGTCTTCCTCAACCTCTCCCTCTCTCCTTGCTGGATCAAGGCATGGGATACGTCACCGGGCTGTACGTGTGTTGAACGCGGAGGAGCCGTCCGTTCGGCACTAGGATCTCCGGTGATTTGGATCACGACGAGTACGACTCCTTCAACCCCGTTCTCTTGAACGCTTCCGCTTAGCGATCTACAAGGGTATGTAGATGCACTCTCCTTCCCCTTGTTGCTGGTTTCTCCATAGATAGATCTTGGTGACTCGTAGGAAAATTTCGAATTTCTGCTACATTCCCCAACACCGCGTCCGCCATATCTTTGGAAAAGGCCGCCATGAGCTGGGGTGGGCTGACGCCATGTGGGCTCTGGAGGGCTCCGTTGTGGCAAGGTATGCCGCGCAGGAACGGGCGGCTGCTCGATCTGTCTCGACGATTACCAACTCTTCGGACGTGGGTTGCCGACCATTGTCGGAGAAGCTTCGTTCAATTTGTGTGGTGACCGCCACGACCTGGGTGTGGATGTCCTCGACATGGTAGTGGGCGGCCTCCAGCAGGGCTAAGGCCGCCGCTGCGGAATGGGCAGCTGTTGTGCCGCTCTCGCCAGTCGCTATCCCCGAGGTAGATGCTGCTGCCGCCGCGTGAGAAGCAACAACGGCCGTTTGGGCTGCCTTGACCGCCCGGACGCAGACTGCTGTCGCCCTCACGAAGCTTGTTAGCACGCGCCTGGCGGCCGCGGACGCACTCTTGCCGGAGTGGGCAGCCGAAGTTTCCCTCACGACGTGGGTCCACGTCCCCATCTTTCACCGGCAATGAATGAACAGTGAAATGGTATTTGGGGAGTGAGCTAGTTAGTGTGCTTGACACACCGCCTGTGGACTGTAGCCGACGCACCTTCTCTCGTAAGGCATGGGCGTACTATACACTGACGGTGCTCCAAGATATTTTGTGTTGCATCTCACACAGTTGGTGATAATTAACTGTGTGCGATCTACTTGATTTATCATCTTGATCATTTGAATTACGTAATGGGTCACATCTACAAAGGATGGTGTTTGAATAGTTAGAACTTTTATCTGCAGTGAACATGCAACTATAGGTGTGTCGTCCAAAAAATTGGAATTATTCAGGGTTCATTTGTACATTTTTATACATTAACTGGGTTTTCTAGGCATTTTATGCGCGTAATTCAAATTTGAACTACATGCACATGCTCTAGTGCATATAAACTTATTGAAAAATCAAATATGTGTCCTTGGTTGCATGCTTAGGTCCCATGCAAGAAATGGGAATGAACTTCAAACACCCTGCCACCGTCACTCAGTCACAAACATTGAGATACCTGGTTTTTAAATTCTAGTAAATCCAAAACTCGTCTGAAATTCATGAAATTGGCATGCTATCATGTAGCGGCATCAACATGCCGTGGTAAAAAATTTGTCCCATTTGGGGCAGGTTTGGGTATATGCTTCTCACAAACCGGAGCTTCTCACAACAAGCATGATGGTTCTCGGTAGGGAAGGTCCCACCTTTGGGGACGAAATGATATCCATTGCCTCTTATTGCTTTCAAAAAAAATCTCGTGTCAACATAGATACATGAGTGTTGTGTGATTTTTTGTGATTTTTCGGGGTTCGTTTGGACATTTTTATGCATTAACTGAGTTTTCAATGCATTTATGTGCATAATTCAAATTTGAACTACATGCACATGCTCCATTTCATATAAATTGGTTGAAAAATCAAATCTGTTTCCTAGGGTGCATGCTTAGGTCCCATGCAAGAAATGGGAATGAATTTCGAACACCAGGGCACCGTTGATTGCCGGCAAAACATTGAGATGCATGGTTTTTAAATTCTAGTAAATCCAAAACTCATCTGAAATTCATGAAACTTGGCATGCTATCATGGAGCGGCATCAACATGTCGTGGTAAATTTTTTGTCCCATTTGGGGCAGGTTTGGGTATATGCTTCTCACAGACCGAAGCTTCTCACAACAAGCATGATGGTTTTCGGTAGGGAACGTCCAACCTTTGGGACGAAACGATATCCATTGCCTCTTATTGCTTTCAAAAAAAATCTCGTGTCAACATAGAACAATAGGAGTGTTGTGTGAATTTTTGTGATTTTTCGGGGTTCATTTGGACATTTTTATGCATTAACTGAGTTTGCAATGCATTTATGTGCATAATTCAAATTTGAACTACATGCGCATGCTCCAGTGCATATAAATTGGTTGAAAAATCAAATCTGTGTCCTAGGGTGCATGCTTAGGTCCCATGCAAGAAATGGGAATAAATTTCGAACATCATGGCACCGTTGATTGCCGGCGAAACATTGAGATGCCTGGTTTTTAAATTCTAGTAAATCCAAAACTCGTCTGAAATTCATGAAACTTGGAATGCTATCATGGAGCGGCATCAACATGCTGTGATACAAATTTTGTCCCATTTGGGGCAGGTTTTGGTATATGCTTCTCACAAACCGGAAATTGTGACAACAACCATGATGGTTTTCGGTAGGGAACGTCCCACCTTTGGGGATGAAATGATAGCCATTTCCTCTTATTGCTTTCAAATATTTTTCTCGTGTCAACATAGAACAACAGGAGTGTTGTGTGAATTTTTGCGATTTTTTGGGGTTCATTTGGACATTTTTATGCGTTAAGTGAGTTTTCAATGCATTTATGTGCATAATTCAAATTTGAACTACATGCACATGCTCCAGTGCATATAAATTGGTTGAAAAATCAAATTTTTGTCCTTGGGTTCATGCTTAGGTCCCATGGAAGAAATGGGAATGAATTTCGAACACCAGGGCACCATTGATTGCCGGTAAAACATTGATATGCCTGGTTTTTAAATTCTAGTAAATCCAAAACCCTTCTGAAATTCATGAAACTTGGCATGCTATCAAGGAGCGGCATCAACATGCCGTTTTACAAATTTTGTCCCATTTGGAGCAGGTTTGGGTATATGCTTCTCACAAACCAGAGCTTCTGACAACAAGCATGATGGTTTTCGGTAGGGAACTTCCCACCTTTAGGGACGAAACGATATCCATTACCTCTTATTGCTTTCAAATTTTTTTCTTGTGCCAACATAGAACAACTGGAGTGTTGTTGAGTGTTGTGTGAATTTTGTGATTTTTTGGGGTTTGTTTGGACATTTTTATGCATTAATTGAGTTTTCAATGCATTTATGTGCATAATTCAAATTTGAACTGCATGCACATGCTCTAGTGCATATAAATTGGTTGAAAAATCAAATATGGGTCCTTGGGTGCATGCTTAGGTCCCATGCAAGAAATGGGAATGAATTTCAAACACTAGGGCACCGTTGATTGCCAGCAAAACATTGAGATGTCTGGTTGTTAAATTCTAGTAAATCCAAAACTTGTCTGAAATTAATGAAACTTGGCATGCTATCATGGAGCGGCATCAACATGTCATGGTACAAGTTTTGTCCCATTTGGGGCAGGTGTGGGTATATGCTTCTCACAAACCGGAGCTTCTCACAGCAAGCATGATGTTTTTCAGTAGGGAACGTCCCACCTTTGGGGAAGAAACAATATCCATTGCCTCTTATTGCTTTCAAATATTTTTCTTGTGTCAACATAGAACAACAGGAGTGTTGTGTGAATTTTTGTGATTTTTCGGGGTTCCTTTGGACATTTTTATGCATTAATTGAGTTTTTGATGCATTTATGTGCATAATTCAAATTTGAACTACATGCACATGCTCCAGTCCATATAAATTGGTTGAAAAATCAAATTGTGTCCTTGGGTGCATGCTTAGGTCCCATGCAAGAAATGGGCATGAATTTCAAACACCAGGGCACCGTTGATTGCCGGCAAAATATTGAGATGCCTGGTTTTTAAATTCTAGTAAATCCAAAATTATGTTAACCATTCACGTGATGCCACGTGTCTTGTTTTTAATGGTTGTAGGAGGTGCCGTGCGGACAGCTGCTTGACCTTGACTAAACGGGAGGCGTGCGAGCAGTGCAGGATTTGTGCATCCCTTCAACAAAAGCGGTTGTTCTAGATGACCCGTGTGCAACCACGTACAAACAATTTGGTAAGATTTGCATCTGTCATATTGGGTATGTTGCCATTTTTCAAACTGGAAAGATTTACATTTGTTGATCTAGTAATGTTGCCATTTGTCAATCCTTGTAACACTGCGATTCGTCAAAATATGCAGCTAGAAATCATTAGCACTATGTAATTTTTGCAACTAAAATTCAGTAATTAAGCATAGATTTCATTCATAGATTAAGCAGTTGTTCTTAATTTATACAAACAGTTGAACTCGACAGCTGAACCGAGGAAACTTCTCCCCTATTGTTGCCAACCACGTACTGAAATAGCTAGTTCAACTATATATACTAGCTAATTTTAAGTACGTTATACAGTTCGACCACACATCTATAGTCAGATGAACTGAACAAAATAGCCCCTAAATACTACTACTACTACCACGGAGGGGCTTTGTGCTACTTCCGGCAGCCTCTCCTCTGCCGAGCGTGCTCAGTGAGAGGCAGAGGAGGAGGAGGAGCCTACCGACGAGCCGGAGAAATGCAATACGGTGTTTGCCGCTTTTGCACATTCAGCGAAGCTCGCCAGCTCGAATGCCCACTGCCGCTCTAGACGATCCCTCTCGAAGTGGCCAGACTGCTCGTAGATCTCCTGATTCCTCGCCTCTGCATCGGCGTGTGCTGCGGCCACGGCTGCGGTAAGGCTCTTTGCGTGCTCGACGAGGTGCTCCTACTCCTCCCACAGGAACTCGATGTAGCGCGCAAGGTCGCTGATGCACGTGTGGTCCTCCACCTCCGCCGCCCTCCTTCAGGCGGTGGTGGCAGAGAAGGTGATGATCCCGGCAGTCGATGGTGCGCTGGTGGCCACAATGGCCGATGATGGGGTGGTGGCCTTCGGACCGCGGTGGCGGAGGAGGTGATGGCCACGGTGCCGGCAGTGGGGTGGCGGGCACGACGGCCACCTCCCGCCTTCGGGCCGCGGCGGCAGAGTGGGAGATGGCCCTGGCTTTCGATGGTGGTGTGATGGCAATGGCGGCCGGCAACAGCTGCCAACGGGCAGCGGCGGCAGAGCGTGTGGTGGGTGTTCCGCACACACCCAACAGGGACGCCACGCGCACTACACTACGCCGGGGACTGCGCCGCCGCCGCGGTGTAGCCTCCCAGCTGGAGCTGTCCTCTGATGATGGTGGAGTGGCTGAGCGACGAAAATGGACCGGTGCCATTGGCAATTGTGGGAGAAGTAGACGAGATAAGCTACAGGGAGGAAGGGGAAAATGCGACGCGGGACTTGCCGGCCGTGAGGGTTTTTATAGCAGGCTGGTAAGCATTTGCATTTTGGGGGATTTCACCGAGTCGGGCGGGAAGCTTGCGCGGGAACGGGCTCACGGACGATTCATTGGCGCCACCGTTTGGCCAAAAGAACACCCCCGCGCACTGCGCAAGCTTGCGCTCTAAGCCATCTGCGGCAGCGGGGTGACAACACGTGCGAGAGGAGGACGAGAGGACATGTACACATACAGTTAATAAAAAAACATTTGTGATTTAATTACCTACTATACCCCGTCCTGGTTTATAAGTAGGATTTAACTAATAAATATGAATGCATGTCCCATTGATTATATCATTGGAGTCGTATTTGAACATAGTTTCCAGCTATACAATTTTTGTAACATGCATTAAAAAATTTTGGTTAAATTTAAGGTTATACACCAGCAGGCGTTTGCCCGCAACACACACGGCTTATTCCATCACAAACAGCTATGATGGATCAACTGTCTGCCACGTATATCACACGTAACCCTAATATGATTCGTGCTTGATGTCTCCGACATCGCTCGCACAGTTCATCTTATTTGCCACGTATGACAATGTCGTCCTCTTCTAGCATCCCTCGGGAAGCTCTGTTCGCTGTTAGGCACCGCAGCATGCTATGCTCACCATTAGGCACCGCGACGCGCTCTGTCGCGTCCGTTGGCATGCTCTGCTCACGTCCATCTGCGCGCTCGACTTGTGGACAGCTTTTCCTTGAGGCGACCGCGTAGTGCTCTGCTTGCATCCCTTCACGCATGCTCTGCCAGCGGTTGGGTGTGCGCACGATCATGTCGAGGGGGCCATATCATGCGGTTGCGCCGCGTGCGTTGCCACGTGATGTAGTTACGTGCGGCACGATGGAGTTACGCGCTGCAAATTAGAACTGCCATCAGGGCCTGCCGATATTCCTGGCTGTCCGGCTTCCCCTTTAATTCCGGCGTCCATTATAACTTTAGTCTCTTCAACCTTTTGATTGCGCCCCACAACACAACAAGCACACCCACGATGAGACATAGAGAGGGGATGTCCGGTGGCGCTCCAATGGAGTTCGGCGAGCATAGAGTGGAGACCACGCGAGGGAGATGGATCTCTCGGTGGTGTACACCATCGACCCGGCCGTGGTGGATGACTACATCAACAACGTTGAGCAGTTGCTTGCTGGAGACATGTACAAGGTGGTCGGCATCGACCTCCAGTACACCAACGGTCGTCCGGCATAAATCAGAAGGTTGTCGTCGCCCAGTTGTGCGTGCGCCATCATGCCCTCATCTACGACTACTGCATGGCCACAGAGCCTTGCAACCATTTCAACAGGTTTATCAAAAGCACTGACTACAAGTTCACCATGGTGGATAGCACCAACGATGTAAAAGCGCTCAGTGTTACGGGCTTGGCCTGTAAGAACCTTATCGAAATCCGTGACCACTACACGGTCTGGGGCAGGATGAAGAAGGACTCCCTAGTCGAACTCGCCTCGTCCATCATCGACCCCTACTATGAAAAGATGAAGCAGGATGCCCAGAGAACAAGTCTTGTATCCTGGCATGGGGCCTGGATGCAGCAACTAGATGAACCTCACCTCAGGTTTGCGGCCAAGAGTGTGTACACATGCTACGAGATGCACAGGTGGATCATTGACATGAGGAAGTGCCTCGTTACCCAAATCGACGAGCCCGGATCGAGCCACAAGCAGAGCAAGCGTCACAAGAAGTAGATGATGATCAGATGATCGTTTATGCTAGTTAATCACGCATGTAATATATAGTTTACTTTACTGGTGTGTGGAAATGTCATGTGTGTAGTAGCCACCTATGTAATTATGCATGTAATAGTTTACTTTAGTGTGTGCAAATGCCATGGTTGTAGTAGCCACCTATGTAAGTGGATGTTTAATTTGGTTATGCAAGCATGTCCTTATAAGTGTGTGTGTGTGTGTGTGTGTATGTTGTTTTTCTGTATGCAATCCCATCACACAACACACACGTCTTATTAGCAGCAACCGTCTATGTTATTATCGGTCTTCACACACATTTCTGACTACAGACCTGTTTGCTGCGTATCACACACATCTTGTTAAGTTGAACCATTTCTGTTCTCATGTCTCAACGCAAATAAGTCATTTGAGTGAACCGCATGCCATATATCACACACACCTTGATCTGGCTGACCGTTTCTTTTGTGCTTCCTAATCACAAATAGTTCATCCGAGTGAAACGTATGCTGTGTATCGCACACGCCTTCATCTGGCTGCCCATTTCTTTTGTTCCTCCTCATCGCAAACAGTTAATGGAACTGAACCATATGCCCTTCATCACACATGCAACTAAAACCTGAACCGTGTTTGATGCATCCGTCATCAGAAACGTTTTATGCATTTCTGATGGTTTCCATACAGCACCATTTGCGATTATTTCATCGCACGCAGTTTCTCAAAGGGTCTCTGATCGTAGTGTCACATTAGCAGCATCCTACAGTAGTGTAGATTTTTATTTGGTCAAGCAGTCTAATCACCCCCCTCTAGACATACTTTTGATCCTACAGGTGGTATCAGACCTTTGGTCTCCATTTGCCTTGATTTCCATAGCTTTGGTGATCATAGCCTTGGTTGCACAACCTAGGAGAGTATGGCGTCTAGCGAGGGAAATTACCACCGTAGAGGTCCTTACTTTGTTGGTACCAATTTTGCAAGTTGGAAGCATAAGATGAAAATGCATATTCTTGGACATAACCCCGCCGTTTGGGCTATTTTCTGTATTGGCATGCAAGGTGATTTCTTCAATGGAAGGGAACCAAATCGTGAAGCTACCGCGGAAGAATTTAAGATGTTGCAATACAATGCTCAAGCATGGGATATTATCTTCAACGGATTATGCCCCAGAGAATTCAACAAAATCAGTCTTCTTGAGAATGCAAAGGAAATTTGGGATACTTTGATTAATATGCACGAAGGTACCGACTCTATCAAGGAATCCAAATTGGATGTGCTTCAAAGTCAGCTTGACAAGTTCAAAATGAAGGGTGGTGAAGGTGTCGCTGAAATGTACTCTAGGCTTGCTCTCATCACAAACAAGATTGCCAGCTTAGGAAGTGAAGAGATGACCGATAGATTCATCATCAAGAAGATCCTAAGAGCCTTGGATGTAAAATATGACACCATGTGCACATTGATCCAAATGATGCGCAATTACAAAGATCTCAAGCCAACCGAAGTCATTGGAAGAATTGTTGCTCATGAGATGTCACTCAAGGATAAAGAAG
The DNA here is from genome assembly GCF_002162155.2 of Triticum dicoccoides. Classification (NCBI taxonomy): domain Eukaryota; kingdom Viridiplantae; phylum Streptophyta; class Magnoliopsida; order Poales; family Poaceae; genus Triticum; species Triticum dicoccoides. The sequence continues at coordinate 213,894,089 of NC_041391.1, forward strand.
AGCTTCACAACAACTCAAGTGGTGCTTACAAAGCCTCATGTGACGCTCCTACTTCATCAAGTGAGAAACAAGCCTTCAATGAAAAATTGAGCCTAATAGTGAAGAACTTCAACAAGTTCTACAAGAGTAGAAGTAAAGAAAGAAGTTACAAGTCAAGGTCCTACAATGACAAAATATCTTCTACTCGTGAGCGTAATTGCTATAATTGTGGAAGACCCGGAGACTACTCCAATGAGTGTACGTCCCCTACAAAAGAAGAGAAGACTCGCCTAAAAGGAGAAGTAAAAGAGAGGAATCACCTCCAAGGGAGAGAAGGAGTAGAGATGATCGTTATGAACGAAGAACCTCTTGCAGAAGCAAGGATTCAGAAAGGAAGGACAAGTCATCAAGGAGCTACACAAAACAAAGACATCAAGCTCAGGTTGGTGAATGGGTATCCGGCTCCGACTCCTACCAACACTCCGAGAGAAGTTATCACTCGGACTCTGAATATACTCAAGATGAAGGTGTTGCCGGTCTAGCACTTGTGTCATCTAATAGCTATGACATATTTGACTCACCAAATGAAGGAATTGGAAGATTCTTCATGGCTAAATGTCCAAAGGTATCACATCCCTAGTATTTTGATTTCGATAGTGATGAAGATGATTTGCTAGGTGATGATGATTTACTTGTTGATAATGCTAGTGATGAAAACTATGATGAACTTGCTATTAATCATGCTAATCAAGATAAAACGAATGACAATGATAAGAAGGAGATTGAGCATCTAACTAAAGAACTAAACAGTCTTAAGTTAGCTCATGAAACTACTTTAGATGATCATCGAGAACTTTTAAAGACTCATGAGAAGCTATGTTTTGAAAAGCTCAATCTAGAGCAAGAGCATGAGTTTTTCAAGGCAATCAATGATGATCTTCGAAAGAAAAGTTATTCTTACATTGCCAAGTGTTTACTCTTGTCTACTTACATGCCACAAGTAAAATCTAGCAACAAGAAAGATTCTTCTTCTAGTAGTAACAATAATCATGCTAAATCCAATGGTGTTGCTTCTAGTAGTTCTCTTGATTCCAATAATGATTCTCTTAGCCAAGTTACACTTGAGCAAGAAAATAGCTTATTGAAGGGAATTATAGAGAAAGGTGTTTACAAGAGCCTTGCCGGAAGTAAGCAATTTGAGGAAATTGTACGCAAGCAAGGAAGGCACCAAAAGAATCAAGGTGTTGGTTTTGAACGAAAGTTCAATGCCAACGGAGTTGAGTGGGAAGAAGATCAATACCCCAAGACGAAGTTTGTTCCTCAACAAGAGAAGTATGATCCCACTTCTTTTCAAGGAATAAAAGCTCAAGATGATATTCCACCACAAGACCACAAGCTAAAAGGCAAGGACAAGCTTCAAGAGGAGATTGATGCATTTGAAGAAGCTCCTAAGGCCTTGGTCAAGTGGGTTCCCAAGACTACATCAAGTTCTACTTTATCAAGTACGACTACAAATCCAAGGATTCCCATCAAGTTGATGTGGATCCCGAAGAAGAAGAACTAGAGAGTTCTTGAGGGTGACTCCGCCAACATACTCCACTCATATCATTTTGGCGAGAACAAGTGCAAACAACTTCCACATTGTGCACTAGTTCAAGGAGTCACAAACCCTCTTGTTGGCAAGACAAGGGACAAGGTAACCTAATGCTTTCATGGAAATCATCTTGTGTGAACTTCACTCTATGTCTATGGATATCCTTGTTTGTTCCTTGTGGGACTAACCTGTGTAGGTATTGAAAGTGCAACTCACTCCAATGGATTGCTCCAAATGATCTACATCAACAATGAGCATCCACATCTTTCAACATCTACATGAAGTCATCATCGAGAAAACCCAAGGTTAGTTCATCCCTCTTAGGGGGGATATCACATCTAAGTGGAGCTTTACTCTAAGAATTGAGCTAAAGCAACTCTAATGGTGTGAACACAACAATGCTTTATGTAAAAGTGGTAACCCCACTTGTGCTTAAACGATGAGTATGACCTATGATCAAATGTTCTCATTTGACTCCTAAGTCAATATACTCATATATAGATGACCTAGTCATCGCCAATTGCTTAATAAATGCTAGAGTGTTTGTGCATGCTTTGCCACATATTTCATTTGCCATTTTATTGTGTGAGCATGTTGATTGCATATTTTTCTCATTCAAGGACATCCATTTGTTGCATTGTTTGTTTGGTTTTTCTTCATGCCAAATGGATGGACAAGAATGCATATGTACTTCCTATGGCTATCTATGATTTTCTCTTCTCAAACTCTATTCATGCTACATCACAAAGTTTGATCAAGTCAGATTTGAACCCTCTTTGTGAGGAGCACTCGGAGTCATCGATTCTTCATAGACTTAAACTTCCAAAACCTCTCTGTGCATTTTGGTCTAACCGATTCATCCTTTTCGGACATACCGAGTTCACTGAGTTGATCTAGGTTTTCAATCTCTGTGCAACCGATTAGAACCACTCGGTCACACTGAGTTGCAGTACCCGCTTACGATTCTGCATCTTGGTGCCACCGAGTTGTTCCACTCGGTCACACCGACAGGGTCAGGATATATATACCAATGGGTCAAATTTTGGAAATTTCTCCAAAACCTCTTTGCCCGTGCGTGTCCTGCTCTGCCAACTCAGGACTCCGGATCGTCCTCTCGTCACCAACGACCTCCTGCCGCTGGTCTCCATCGCCGTCAGCGGAATTCTACACTGCCGTTGCCGCTGTAGCAAGCTCATCCCCGAGCTAGGGTATGAGTTCGAATCTTTTTGCAATCCTTACCTTCGATTCTTAGCACAAAGCCAATGCCATGATGCTTACCACGTATGAGATCAGCCTATCCAGCAAAAACTTCCTCTATATTAGTTTTGATTCGAAAATTTAGGGTTAGGTTTCCGCCGAACTCATCTCGGACCGACCGAGTTGTAGAAATCGGTCTCACTGATTTGGCTTAGGCCATTGCACTTGTAACTTTCGGTCTGACCGAAATTTGCAATTGGTGTGACCGAGTTCAGCTCATAGTGAAACCCTAGCAATCTCGGACTCACCAAACTGTGTCTCATTCTGACCGATGTCACTAGTTCAGACTCCAATATTGCTTTGGTGTCAGCGTGTGTAACAAATCGGTAGCTCCGAAATGCTTTCTGTGGAAAACTAAAACTAAGTTTTTGACTCACTTGTTTTGCAAAATCTCTGCACTTTGTGATGCTCATCCACTCTATCTCATCTATAACTATTAACAGGGTCAGTTGTCAGTTTGCAGTGTCAGTATGTCTGATCAGAGTGACAGCCTAAACAAGTCAGAGGAGCAAGTGAATCTAAGTGAGGGCACTAGTCCCTCTAGTAGTTTTGATGAAGGCAGCAGAAGTAATCCTAGCAACCTGCCTAGGGCTGCTACTAGGCAAAGGAGGAAGAGAAATTCTGATTCTGAAGATGAAGATTATGTTGCTGTTGAGCAAGAAGTCGGCTCCAAGAAAAAGGTTGTCAAGAAAGAGTTTGGCACAACTGCATCTACAAAGCCTAGTTTGAACAAGAAAGCTCCTGCCAAGAGAGTGCCAATGTCAAAGCCAAGGAAAGTTCCAACAGGAGAAACCATGAAGTTCACAACGGAACAATCTTATGATGAGGCAGCTGAAGAAGGAAAGAAGAAGAAAAGGGCTAGAACTACCACTGCCAAGGTGCTTGGACCTTCTTCCATGAGAAGAAGTGATGATGAAGCTGCAGAAGAGGATGTTGCACCAGCTCCTAAAGCACAAAAGCTGATCGGGGATGCCATCAAGTCTGGGGTTGCTCCTTCAAAGCCCAAGACTGCTCCCAAAGCTTCTGCTCCAGCTCCCAAGACTGCACCAAAGAGGAGCACAAGGAACATACCTGCTGCTGAGAAGAACAAGGCCCCAGCGCCTGAGGTGGAAGAAGATGTTGAAGCCCAAGTGCTTAGGAAGCTAAAGCCTAAGATTCCTGATCATGATGATACACATCCAGTGGATGAAAACATGAAAGTCAGAAAGGATGCAGGTCTTAGATTGTGGAGACAATCAGACCCTTATGCTGTGAGGAGAAGGACTGTTGTGGACTATAGATTTCACACAAAGGAGCAGCGGGACTTCTATGAGACAGTTCTTTTGGATAAGAAGCCCATAGTGTGTAACATGAAGTGGGTAGACTGGAAGTACATCGACAACAATGAAGACCACTTCCCAGGAGTGCATGAAAGTTTCAGATCATATGGAGTTGATGCCTTTGTGGGTCAAGAATTTACAAGTGGAATGATGAGTTGATCATGCAATTTTACTCTACTGCTCATTTTTACCCTGATGGTAAGATTGTTTGGATATCTGAAGGTACAAGGTACCAATCAAAAGTTGCTGAATGGGCCAAGCTGATCAATGCCCCTGAAGATCATGAGAATGACATAGATGTCTATGCCAAGAAGAAGAAAGATCACAACTCCATGGCCAACATGTACAAGGAAATACCTAACAAGGCCTTGGAAACTCACAAGCTGGGCTCTGTTTATTATCTGCTGTCTGGACTGGCCACTATCAACACCATCTTGAGGCACACCTTGTTGTCCAAATCCAGAGATCACAGGATGATTAGAGGCCACTCCATCAACTTGTTGCAGTTGTTTGATATGCCCCAAAAGTTCAAAGTGATGAGTCTGATTGTTGAGACAATCAAGAGGATAGCTGCTAACCAAAAGAGATCATGTGGGTATGCTCCACACATCTAGATGCTCATCAACTCCAAGATGGGCACTGACGGTGTCCTGGACTAGGGGGTACTCACCACGTCATCTACCGATCTGTTAGATTGGGCCGAGGACCCCCATGGCTGTATACTCATGGGCCAGTTCGGACAGCTGCCGCCTACAATGAAGATTTCACAAGACTTGGTGATCAAGACAAGGACTCCTCCCCACCGGCGTATTCAGCTAGGACTCTTGTTATCCTAGGTCTCTGGTGCATTATATAAACCGAGGCCAGGCTAGTCGATAGATCATAAGAACAATCATAATCATAGGCTAGCTTCTAGGGTTTAGCCTCTACAATCTCGTGGTAGATCAACTCTTGTAATACTCATATCATCAAGATCAATCAAGCAGGAAGTAGGGTATTACCTCCATAGAGAGGGCCTGAACCTGGGTAAACCGACCTGGGTAAACCGACATTGTGTCCCCCGCCTCTTGTTACTATTAGCTTTAGACGCAGAGTTCGGGACCCCCTACCCGAGATCCGCCGGTTTTGACACCGACATTGGTGCTTTCATTGAGAGTTCCACTGTGTCGTCATGGTAAGGCTTGATGGCTCCTTCAATCATCTACAATGATGCGGCCAAGGGTGAGCTTTTCCTCCCCGGAAAGATCTTCGTATTCGGTGGCTTCGCACCGTGACCCAACTCGCTTAGCCATCTAGAGCAGATCGACAGCTATCCCCTTGGCCATCAGGTCAGGTTCGGAAGCCTGAATTACACTACCGACATCCGCGGGGACTTGATCTTCGACGGATTCGAGCCCATAACAGGTGCACCCTATGGTCACGATGAGCATGACCTTGATCTACCATCGGACGGTGTTCAGGAGATCGCACCTGCAGCTGCCCAGGCTTTAAATCTGGAGCAGATCGTGCCTTCCGAGGATGGATCGATGGACCCCGCCGCGGAGGCCACACACTTAGCGGCGATAGAGCCGAACACAGATCCCACTTCCAAGGAGGTTTGTGTCATCAGACCCTTGAACTCGTCTCTGACCATAGGCTCCGAACCGCGCGCATTCGTGCCCCTCGAACCCGCCTGGGCACCGATCATGGAGTTTAGCTCCGCGGATATTTTTCAGCACGCACTTCATCAAGCCAGCATTGACCATGTCACAACTGGCATTGGCAGGGCCTCACTGTTGCTTCTTCAAGCCGATGTCCATCACGCCGACCTACTTCGACTCATCGGCTGACATCGAGGCTTTGACATCTCGGCTGGACCGGGGGCTTCGCCATTTCTTCATCAACCTACTCTGGAGACTTCAGCGCCACTAGCTGACCAGCTTCGTCACGTTAGCTGGACCGTGGGCTTTGCCTCAGCAAGCCAACCTTTGCCAGCATCGCCATGCCGTCGCTTTATCGCCCATCAGGCAATGGGTGTGCGAATCGAGTCCCAATTTTGGGAGTCACCTTTCTTTGGATTGCTACAACAAATAAACCAGGTGCTATTAATCCTAGTAATTTTTGCTTGTTTGGGTTTATTTTTCCCAAGAAATTATTACTCTGGTTTGTTCCACCATCTGTGCACAGGTCTATTGAATGGTGGCCGCACTAACGACGGTCCAATGGTGGTTCAGTCAGTTTCCGTACATAGTCCGGCGAACGCCGCATCCGGAACTTGGACTGACCTGTGAAGTTAGGCTTTGCCATGCCTTTGCCACATCACGCTGATGCCTTGCATCGACATTAACTTCGGCACAGGCCACATATCTTTAAATGAATTATCTTGCGTAAATTAATTACGCGAGGATTTTCGTATATTTATATTATTATTGTTTGCCTGCACTATTTTACATGTGCAGGTAATGGACTTCGACTGTGTCACGTGGTCTCTTCGACAAGCCGACGCCGTCGTCCCAATCGGCGTAAATCGGATTGCGTGATCACCTCGTTGGTCGTGTTGCCATACCGACGTGTTCGGTTGCCTCGGGGACTTCGGCATCACCGAGAAAGCTCTACCTCATCGAGTGTTCAGTGCGGAGGCCATATTTCCTTTTATTACTCACTTTGCATAAATTATATATTATTCAACGATTTGTTTTTTTTTAATTATTATCATTACTATTATCTCCGGTTTGCACTATTTTTTGTGCATAGGAAAATGATCCGGGTCGGGCAGTATCGTCAACTCGGCGTACTGACATACCACGTCACCTTGGCTGGACGGGGGGCTTTGTCATCACTTCATTAACCCACGCTGGGGATTTTGGCGTCACTCTGCCGGCCTGCATTGGCCGTGCCATGTCACCACTTTGGAGTGTCGAGCTCTTCGCTCCACCACCTCGGGTTCGGCCTGGGGGATGGAATCGTGTCCCGCATCAAGCTCGGACCGCGTCGTCAATGCTGGACACATTAACTAGCTAAGTTGCCTTCATGCTCAAAGTTTTAAATTTTTAACTTGTGTTCGGTTCGACCAAGCATTATACTTTTTTGGAAAAAAGTTGCTTGTAAAAAATTTCCTTGTCAAAACTTTTTTTGTGACACACAAATTCAAATACCCCTTTTACTTGGGGCTTCCTTTATGAAGCCTTTCCTCTTGCAAATGATTACACTTGTACGGCTTCGTTCCTTGTTCGTGTATTATGACACACTATGCACCATGTTGACTTAAGCGATTCGCAAGCTGGGTTGCCTTGCTCCTGTGTTTACCCCTACGTTCCCGATTGTTCGGCTAGGGAGTAAAGGGAGCACCTCTGCGATTGTCACGATCGGGTCATCCGAGCTCGGACCTCAGACTGGGTGAAGCCGAAAGCTAGCGCTCTTATTGTTTTCAATCATGGTCGGCACACAATGGAACTCATGGGTACAAAAAATCTATTGCACAAGTCTCATAGTAACAATGAGAAACCAAAGAAAGGTATCGGTGGAGGTACTATTTTCTTCGAAGATGCTTCTTACACTTCGTCAGTAATATAGCATAAGTTCCCTGAGCGTGCTTTGTCTGTTACAGCCTTATGGCCTGATTGCCTGGTTATCGGAAACACCGTTGATATTCTCGACAGGTGGAGTACATAACACTTTTCGGCCCTTAGCCGAAGAGGGAGAAGTCGACGGTCGGTTAAGACGTGTTTAAAGTTCGAGTGAACACAGAAATAATATAAGTACTTCAGTACATACAATCATTATACATAAAATTCTTCTACCCAAGTCACTTGGGGGCTCTTAAATTAATATGAGCCGTTTTTCTTCTTAGTCATTGCAAAGTCTTTTTCTATCGCTCCTTTCTCCATGCAAGTGTGTGGTTAATAGCCGGATAGCCTTGCTTCTCTCTAAAGCCGCTCGAATTTAGTTTGCTAAACTAGCCTCGGAGAAGCATTCCGCCTTCGGGATAAGGAGGTTGAAGCTGTAGGCTGACCCGCTTGAAGTATTGAGATAGGATGTGTCATGGTAAAGCACGACAGAAACACAAGTTTCTTTTTCTAAGACCGATTTTCGGATTGGCACCGAACACTTGATCTAGTTCAGACATTAAACTTTTGAATAAGTTTTTTGGCTTTTCGAGCCTATGGCACTTTAAAACTATTTCTGTGTTTCAAGCATTAGTCTCGCAGTGCAACGCCGGACACCTTTAAAGATTCGGCAAAAACATTCTCGGATATTGCCATATATGCATCGGTTTCAAATTGTGTCTTCGGTCAATAGTTGGGTTGCCCGGCTCCCGTGCTTGCCTCCTACATTCCTCTTTGTTCGGTTAGATGTGCAAAGGGAGAACCACTGTGATTGTGCTTCCAGCTTGCATGGTTAAGCACCTCAATGGAGAAAGACGAAAATTGACTGTCACAATAAGCGTAAACTGGTCAGTGATCCGATGACTGTGTTAAATGACGGGCCGTTCATAACATTGGCCGAAGTGTTTACGGCTTGACCTCAGCTGTCGCGAAACACTAACCGGGAGCTAGTAACTGGCCTCCCAACTTTAAGCTCCTATGACTAAGTGAAAGTTATAAAGCCCGCATATCTGATTGCCTCGTTTCCGCTAACACAACCGCCTTCGGGCAGCGAGACGTCGGCTAAGGGTTGTCTTGTTATTACGGAAACACCTTGCGTAGTATCTACAAAGGGGTAGAAGCCGACGATGAGCCACTTTCAACTAATAAACGGTCGCAATGGAGTCAAAATAAGTATATATCATCAGCATTTGTATTCATTATACAAGCGTTGCCTTCCGTACTTATCGTTACATAAAGCCATAAATATGCATCAATTTGACTTCAGATTTTGGCCAAGCTGGGTTGCCTGGCTCCTATGCTTACCCCTACGTTCCCGATTGTTCGGCTAGGTCGTAAAGGGAGCACCTCTGTGATTGTTACTACCAGGTCATCCGAGTTAGTACCTCAGACTGGGTGAAGCTGAAAGCTAGCAATCTTAAAGGATCACATTGGTCGGCAACGACGGAAGTGAAAATTTTGGTTCATTAATACCATAGAGTTTGGGAACTTTCCCCAAACTAAATCCTCAATATTTTCCTCCCACATTGATCGAAGTTGAGGTTTCATGATCATGGTCAGCATGATGACCCAAGGAAAGGAACCGATAGCGGGACTATTTTCTTTGGAAGATGTTTCTTACATTAAACAGTAATATAACGTACCTTTCTGCGTACCTTTGTTTAGAAAACCGTATGGCCAGATTGCCCTGTTTGTCGTAAATCTTTGCCCTTGTAAAGGCTTTATAAAGTGGGACAAACACTCCTTGGCTACTGGCCGAGGAGGTTGAAGCGGATGGTCGGTCAACAAAGTTTTGTACAATGCGGATTCGAGTATTAATGATATAGAGTACTTGGATACATAGAATCATTACACATAATTTGTGATTTTACTTTGGATATCGATCCTTAATTCGGCCACCCGTGCTCACATTAAGGCTCGGGGGCTATTGGGCTTTGCGCTCATTATTTATAAATATTAAAGGGGCACATCGATCCCCTGATCTGGTGTTGCCACCCGACCAGTGTCTCGGGGGCTACTGCATTGCTTATTCAATGCAGAGAATTCAAAGTGCTCAGTGTTCGGCATAACCGAACTATGACAAGTACGTCTTCGGACGACAATAAGTACCATATTGGAATTATCCGGCATCAAGTTGATTATATCACGGTGACTTCTCACGACCCTCTCTCAGGGGCCCGTTTGCCAATCACTATTATCCCTAATATATTACATTGCGTTTCTATTCCTATGTATGTTGCTGAGCTAGGAGTCGATCCTCAGACCGATTTCACACATCGACCTGAGCCTCAGGGGCTACTAGGAACAGTGGTTTCATGTTTTCCTTCAGGTGCATCTCGGGTTTTAGACTAACACACACCTTGAGGGCTACTGGATATACATATACTGGCTACATATCTTGTCAGTAATTAAACTGCACCACTTAAAAATATTCACAAAAAATCAGCCCGCGGTTGGGGTGGTGCACCACCTTGGAAGCAGTCCGGCATAAAGCTCGAGCGCCAGTGGCTAGCTCCATAGAGGGCATTTCCGGCATTAAACTCGGCTAAACACCTTCAACTTTTTTGAACCAAGATGATCTATGACATCTTGGATATAGTCCGGCGTTGGAGCTCGGATACAGTCCGGCGTTGGAGCTTGGACATAGTCCGGCGTTGGAGCTCGGATACAGTCCGGCGTGGGAGCTTGGACACAGTCCGGCGTTGGTACTCAGATACATTTTGGTGTTGGAGCTCGGAAGCAGTCCGGTGTTGGGGCTTGGTTGCAAAAGATACCTCGAATGCAATCCGGCGTTGGAGCTCGGACGCAAGAGGACACTGCCTCCCGGGAACAACTTCAAACCCGAGGTGTGGCATAAAAATAAAAAAAGGCATTGATAAAGGCTGGAAACTTAAAGGGGCTCCTTGGATACCTGACGTGTAAACTCTTCGGATGCACTTCGGCGATCCTCAAGATCGAAGATGAGAACATTTGTTGAACCAGTTTTCAAGACCGACGACCAAAGATGAAGAACAGTTCGGAAGAATCGAGGAGCGTCCCTAACTTGAAGACCGGTTCAGGGGGCTACTAACGGTGTCCTGAACTAGGGGGTACTCACCACGTCATCTCCCGATCTGTTAGATTGGGCCGAGGACCCCCATGGCCGTATGCTCATGGGCCAGTTCAGACAGCTGCCACATACAAGGAAGATTCCACAAGACTTGGTGATCAAGACAAGGACTCCTCCCCACTGGCATATTCGGCTAGGACTCTTGTTATCCTAGGCCTCTGGTGCATTATATAAACCGAGACCATGCTAGTCGATAGATCATAAGAACAATCATAATCATAGGCTAGCTTCTAGGGTTTAGTCTCTACTATCTCGTGGTAGATCAACTCTTGTAATACTCATATCATCAAGATCAATCAAGCAGGAAGTAGGGTATTAGTTCCATAGAGCAGGCCCGAACCTGGGTAAACATTGTGTCCCCCGCCTTCTGTTACTATTAGCTTTAGACGCACAGTTCGGGACCCCCTACCCGAGATCCGCCGGTTTTGACACCGACAGGCACAGGCACATATTTATTGGATATAGAACATCTGCCTTTGAGGCCTGACTTTAGGGACAACATAATTTTCATGGATGCTACAGATCCTACATCAGTAGAAGCTCAAGAGAAGAGGGACAAAGCTAAAGCAGAGAAGGCAGGCAAGATACCAAGTGATGAAGAAGTTTCTCAAATCCCTCTTCAGTCAAAACAAGTTCAACTGAGCCATCTTATTCTAGCTACTTTGAGGATTGAGAAAGGATTGGCCACCCCGACTCAGAATCAAGAGAGTCTAGAGAGGATCGTTGAGTCAAAATTCTATGATCTTGACTTGAAGGTGACAAAGATGCAGATAGTAGTTGAGCAGCTCTAGGAAGAAGCTGAGGAGAAGAAAGGGAAAGCTACAATAGATGACTTTTAGAGAGTGCCTAGGGCACATAGATCTGCAGCAGTGCCTGTGATAGACACCAGAGCTACTACATTAGCACCTGCAGCCACAGCATCAGTAGCCCCTCCAGTTTCCACTCCACCAGCTCTAACAACTTCAACAGATGCATTTGTCCTTAGAGTCATCTCAACACCTCCTCCCGAAGATCAAGCCTAGAGAGACGCATAACACTATGCATTTTCGAGCTTTCTGGTAACTTGTTGCCAAAGGGGGAGAAAGGGTATAGATCGTAGGCTTCGAGAGAGAGAAAGAGAGCTTTGCTTCTTTATTGCATCTTTCTGCTGCTACTAGTTTGATAGTTTTGTGTGCTGCTTGTTTAATACTTTATGTGTGTGTGAGATACTTCTATGGTCATGTGTTTGATCATATCATACTTTAATTCTTGTGCTTGGATGATGATATTATTTATCTCTCATGTATGAGCATTCACTTTGCCATGGTGATGAGTGCATATTTCATATTCTATCATTTTGAGCGCTCCACCAAGATGTATGTGACATGGAAGAGTAACCCATGATCCTAATCGATTGTGCATTTGCATTCAAAAGCAAAATTTAAATAATGCACAAATTTAGGGGGAGCACTTGCTTATCACATAATTCTCAAAGAGACGATGTATTTCATACTTATTATCATTTGTCGAAGCTTTGATCTATATGTTGTCATCAATTACCAAAAGGGGGGAGATTCAAAGTGCAACTATCCCTGGGTGGTTTCGGTAATTCTCAACAACATATAGCTCATTGAACTAATACTCTTTCAAGATGAACATTTCAGAAAGTTCAATGATTGGCATGGCAAAGACTAGAGATCTGGACCCCTCAAAATGCTAAGGACACATATTGGCTCAAGCTCAAGACTCTACATTTTCATTTTAGTGATCCAAGATCACATTGAGTCCATAGGAAAAGCCAATACTATTAAAAGGGGATGAGGTGTTGCTTAATGGCTTGCTTGCTCAAAATGCTTGGTGATATGCTCCAAAAGCCCTCAACCACTCTTTCATATCCACATATGTCCCAAACCTACAGTCAAACTCGGCCCCACCGATTTGATCTATCTGGCGCCACCAAGTTCACATGACATGGCCATAGCCAGAAACCCTAATCAGTTCGGTCTCACCGATAGGGATCTCGGTCTCACCGAGATGGGATTGCAAACTCTTTGTTTCCCTTCATAGCATTTCGGTCTAACTGAGATGAGCGATCGGTCCCACTGAGTTTGTAATGCAAATTCTCTGTTTCCTTTTTGTAATGTTTCGGTCTCACCGAAATGAGCAGTTGGTCCCACCGAGTTTGCATGACGAACTCTCTGTTAGGCTTTTACTGAAATCGGTCTCACCGAGTTCATGTGATCGGTCTCCGAGATTACATTATGCTCTAACCCTAATGAAATCGGTCCCACCGAGTTGACATGTCGGTCCCACCAAAAATCCTAACGTTCACATTTTGAACTAAATTGGTCAGACCGAGTTTAACTATTCGGTCCCACCGAGTTTGGTGATTTGTGTGTAACGGTTAGATTTTGTGTGGAGGCTATATATACCCCTCCACCGATTCTTCATTCATGGAGAAAGCCATCAGAACGTGCCTACACTTCCAGCATTCATTTTCTGTGAGAGAACCACCTACTCATGTGTTGAGACCAAGATATTCCAATCCAACCACAAGAATCTTGATCTCTAGACTTCCCCAAGTTGCTTTCCACTCAAATCATCTTTCCACCATATCCAAATCTGTGAGAGAGAGTTGAGTGTTGGGGAGACTATCATTTTAAGCACAAGAGCAAGGAGTTCATCATCAACACACCATCTATTACCTTTTGGAGAGTGGTGTCTCCTAGATTGGTTAGGTGTCACTTGGGAGCCTCCGTCAAGATTGTGGAGTTGAACCAAGGAGTTTGTACGGGCAAGGAGATCGCCTACTTCGTGAAGATCTACCCTAGTGAGGCAAGTCCTTCGTGGGCAATGGCCATGGTGGGATAGACAAGGTTGCTTCTTCGTTGACCCTTCGTGGGTGGAGCCCTCCATGGACTCGCACAACCATTACCCTTCATGGGTTGTAGTCTCCATCAATGTGGATGTACAATAGCACCACCTATCGGAACCATGCCAAAAATCTCTGTGTCTACATTGCGTTTGCTCCCTCCAAACTCCTGCCCTTGACCTACGTATGTCTCCATCAATGGGATTTGGTAATCCTTGTTGATTTGTCTCACCACAAGCTGTGAATCTCCTCAAATGATCAGCTTCTTAATTCCCAATTCTGCGGCAATCCTGATCCCAGCAAGGAGCCCTTCATACTCTGTTGTATTCTTGGTTGCCTCTTCCCGGGAAAAATGCATCTGGACGACGTACTTCGAGTGCTCCCTGGAGGGGGGCAACAAGAAGCACGCCAGCCCCTGCACCTTGCATGGAAAAGGCACCATAAAAATACATAATCCATTCTTGGGGTGATTGCTTGCCGGGGATAACTATCTCTGTCACTTCCTCATCAGGGGTTGCCGTCCATTCTGCAATAAACTCTGCCAATGCCCTGTTCTGAATAGTTGATGTGCTCTCAAACTTCAAACCGAAATTGGATAACTCCAAAGCCCACTCAACTATTCTACCAGTAGCCTTAGGGTTTCGGAGTATCCTTTGCAACGGAAAGCGAGTGACAACCGTGATATCATGGGCTTGGAAGTAGTGGTGTAGTTTCCTTGAGGCCATGATGAGGCCAAAGATCAACTTTTGCACGCCAGAGTACCTCGATCTAGCCCCTTGTAGTAAGGAGCTGACGAAGTACACTAGGCGCTGCACCACCTTCTACCTTGTCGTGCACTTGGGGTTGCTCTTGCTGTCGTGCTCATTGTTGTCTCGATCCTTCTCTGACTCTGCCGGTACTTGCCCACTTTTTGCTTCGTCCACTTCCCGCTGCGCCACCAAGGCTACACTAACCACTTGGTTGGTTGCCGCTAAGTATAGCAACAATGGCTCCTGTGATTTGGGGGCAACCAGGGTAGGCACAGAGGACAAGTAGGTCTTCAACTCTCGCAAAGATGCATCTACCTCCGAAATCCACTTCATGGGCCCTGCCTTCTTCAAAATTTTGAAGAACAGCACGGCGCGCTCGGCAAACTTGGCGATGAATCTGCTTAGCGCGTCAACACACCCTATTAGACGCCTCGCATCCTTAACTGTCCTTGGCGCCTGGATCTGCTCGATAGCTTTAATCTTGTCGGGGTTGGCTTCGATCCCCCAATGGGATACAAAGAACCCAAGCAGCTTGCCGGAGGGGACGCCAAACACACACTTCTCCGGGTTGAGCTTCAAGTTGATCTTGCATGGATTAGCAAATGTCTCCTCCAAATCCTGAATAAGGGTGGCTCTATCCTTGGTCTTGACCACAATATCATCCATATAAGCTTCAGTGTTTCTGTGTAGCTATGGCTCGAAACCAATTTGGACTGCCCATGCAAAAGTGGACCCGACACTCTTTAATCCGAACGGCATGCGGACAAAATAGTACGTACCACATGGAGTGATGAACGATGCCTTCTCTTCATCTTCCTTGGACATGAAGATCTGATGATACCCAGAATATGCATCCAGAAAGGAAAACCAATCACAACCTGAAGTGGAATCCACAATCTGATCGATGCGCGGCAAGGGAAACGGGTCTTTCGGTCAAGCTTTGTTGAGATCTGTGAAATCTATGCAAAGCCTCCACTTCTCGTTAGCCTTCTGAACTACCACTGGGTTTGCCAACCACGTGAAGTATATCACTCCTCTGACCAAACCAACGGCTTCAAGTTTCTTGATCTCTTCCATAATGAACTGCTGCCTCTCCAAGGCCTGCTTCCGGACTTTCTGCTTGGCAGGTCGGGCGTGTGGGCAGACAGCAAGGTGGTGCTCGATCACCTCCCTAGGAACACCAGTGATATCAGATGGTTGCCAGGCAAACACATCGATATTCGCCTGCAGGAAGGCAACGAGCGTGCTTTCCTATTTTTCATCGAGGGTGGCGCTGATAGTGCAACTATCATCAATGCCAGCTAGCCCTGTCGGGGCCTTCTTCACTTGGGGTGCAGTGACCTTGGCTTTCTTGCTGTTGGAACTCTCTGGCATGTCACCAACAGGCGTAGTGCACTCCGGAGAGGTATGCTTCCCAGATTCCTTGCCAGCATCCTTGCTACCCTTCTTCTTTCCTCTGTCCTTCTTGGCGAGAACTGCCTCTGCCGCGACTGCATCCCGGTACATCTTGTCCACGCAAATTATTGCATCCTTCTCATCCGATGGGATGGTAATGACTCCCAGAGGCCAAGTCATCTTCAAGGTGTTGTAGGCATAGTGAGATGCTGCCAGGAACTTAGCCAGGGTTGGGCAGCCAAGGATCCCACTGTACGGCAGGGGGACGTCAACCACATCAAACACAATCTTCTTAGTTTGGTAGTTCAGCTCTCCCCCAAACATTACCGGTAGCATGATCTTTCCCTTAGGATGGCTCCTACCGGGATTAACTCCTTGAAATGTACTGGTAACTTCTAGCTCTTCCTATGCTATCTGAAGCTTGCTGATAACTGCCGGGGAGATCAGATTCAACCCAGACCCATCGTCCACCAACATCTTTGTGACCTTGAGGTTGCGAATTGTTGGAGAGACCAACAATGACAAACACCCTATTGTAGTGGTACAGCTAGGATGATCCTCTTCGTCAAAGATGATGTGCGTGCGCGACCATTTGAGCGGCTTCCGGGCCTCTGGCGCTGGTTCCACGGCATTGACTTCCCGTGCCCATCATTTGAGCTGGCGGTGAGAGGTGTGCAAAGATGCACCCCCGTCCATGCACAGGGCGTGAGTGGCCTTTTGAAACTCCTACTCACTGGTTTCCTCTTCATCCCCACCATCACTCTCATCATCACAAGCTTCCTTCTCTCGACCTCTGACGAGTTTTCCTTGGTTCCTGAGGGGTTTGCCGGGGCGATTCACTTCACTGCCTCAGCCCTTACCACCGACAACATTCTGACCCTTTTCCTTGTCATGCTTCTCATACTCTACTCTCTGTCTCTTGACAAGGTACTCAACCTGATAGCACTCTTGAAGATTGTGGCCTTTGGTCCGATGAATCTTGCAGTACGTCCCATCACCTTTACCGGACTTCTCGGCAGTCACGGCCTCCCGACAGTCAGCGCACACTGTAGCTCCCTTGCCGGGGGCCTCAGCTTTGGCCTTCCTGTCGGTACTAGGTGTACCCAATCCTTCAACAGTCATCACTGTCTTATCCTTTCGCTTCTCGTTGCGCTTCTTCCCCATCTTTTGACTGTTTGACTCATCATCATCTTCTGAATCGATGTTAGCACAATCTTCCTCTTTGGGAAACTTCCTTCCCTCCTCCATCCGAGCACACTTATCCACCAAGGTGTAAAGCTCCTTCACAGTCTTGGGCAACCGCACGTTCAGCTTGGAACGAATCCGGCGATTGCGCACATTGGACTGGAAGGCAGCAATCACAGCTGCCGAATGGATATTTGGGATGTTCCTATGAACTTTGTTGAATCTCTGTATATACTTACGAAGGGTTTCTCCTTCCTTCTGTTGGAGAAGCTGCAGCTCGCCGGGTCGGCCTGGCTCTTGATGGCCGCCGATGAAGGCGCCAATGAACTCATGGCACAGGTCAGTCCATGATGAAATGGAGTTCTCCGGCAGGTGCATCAGCCAAGACCTCACATTAGATGTGAGAGCCAAAGGGAAGTAGTTGGCAAACACCTTCTCATCTCTTCCCCCGGCAGCCTGAACAGTGATGGTGTAGATGCTCAAAAACTCTACCGGGTTCAGCCTCTCGTCGTACTTCTCGTGTATCTCTGGCTTTAACATGCGAACGGACAGCCAACGGACCTGCCGCAGCTCCCGAGTAAAGGTAGGGCACCCAACCTCTAAAGGTAGGCACCCGCCAATACCGAGCGCGGGCTCGTCGATGTCGGGGCCGTCGCACGCATCGGTCTGCAGTGGTCGCCGTGGCGTTTCTCAACAATGACGCGCGTGTCTCCCCTCTACCCTTCCTCCGGGGCTCGCCCTCGGCCTGGACGCGCTCGAGGGTCAGAAGAGGCCATTGAGACGTCGTTAGGGTCTTGATTCTATCAAGCTCGCGTTGGCTGCCATGGCGGGGACAACATCGTGGGTGTGGACCCTTCTGTGAGGCCGGCAACGCGAGCGGTTGTCGTCCCTTGGGGAGGCTGTGGCAGGCCAGCTCGCTGTGATCCCCCAGCATCGGCGAAACCGACCAGACTTTGGATGGTGGCAGACCATTCCTCCATCTGCTCGGTTGTAGGCAAAAATCTCAGCAGTAGCTGAGCCCGCGCCATGGCCTTCGTGGCTATACTTCGCATGGGTGATGATAAAGTAGATCCCACCATCGCTCGGCTCCTGATGGTGCCAGTGACAGCAGCACTGTGCCCCCGCTGTTGTGGAGCGGCAACCTAGATGGCAGGGTGGTGCGGCAAAGGCGCTCGAGGGCCAGCGACTCCATCGGTTGCAGCGATTTGGTCGACCAGTCCCGGGGGAGGCGCGTGCACTGCGGTCGCTCCCATGGTGGGGGCGGCCGAAGGGTGGCAATACACCCTGGACGAAGCTCCATTGTTGCAGCTATGCCTGCCGGCAAGAGGAGGGGGAGCGGACGGACTACCCCCCTCGCCCGTACCTTGTGGAGCATGGACATCGGAGCCTTGCTAGTGATGTTCTCCTCCAATGTCTCCCGCTCCTGCGTCAGCCGTGGGGGAAGTGGTGACGGTGCCTCCTGCCCCGACCATGTCCCCAGTAGCGTCCACGCCCTCGCGTGCCTCTGCATCCCCCGCAGCATTGGAGGCCATGGGCAGCAGAGCCTTCGAGGTGGATGGATGAGCCGAAGCACCGGATTTCTTCTTGGGCGCATGGTCGATGGTGCCGTCAAAGGTGAAGATGGTGATGAAGATGATGCGCTGCACACGGCTTCAGGTTCGCGCAAGCGACCCCCCTACCTGACGCGCCAAAGATGTCGTGGGAAACCACGGCCACCTATGGGACCCGAGGGCCCCTTGCTAGTTCGGCAGGGGGGGCATCGCATTTCACAAAGAGTAGACGAGCGTGGGGCAGCACGGCAGACATGACACAAGCAATTTTACCCAGGTTCGGGCCGACGTGAGGCGTAAAACCCTACTCCTGCTTTGGTGGATTGATGATGGAAGAGTGGTGGTGGACCGTAGTACACTTGCCCGGTAGGGCCGGCAGTGGCTACGCGTGTACGGGGGTGTGAGTTATCCAACCTTCTAACCCTTTCTATGGTTGCCATGGGCCTTGAGGGAGTTCCGGACTAGGGGGTGTCCGGATAGCCGAACTATCATCATCAGCCGGACTCCAAGACTATGAAGATACAAGATTGAAGACTTCGTCCCATGTCCGGATGGGACTTTCCTTAGCGTGGAAGGCAAGCTTGGCGATACGGATATGTAGATTTCCTACCTTTGTAACCGACTCTGTGTAACCCTAGCCCTCTCCGGTGTCTATATAAACCGGATGGCCTTAGTCCATAGGACGGACAACAATCACACCATAGGCTAGCTTCTAGGGTTTAGCCTCCTTGATCTCGTGGTAGATCCACTCTTGTAACACACATCATCAATATTAATCAAGCAGGACGTAGGGTTTTGCCTCCATCAAGAGGGCCCGAACCTGGGTAAAACATCGTGTCCCTTGTCTCCTGTTACCATCCGCCTAGACGCACAGTTCGGGACCCCCTACCCGAGATCCGCCGGTTTTGACACCGACATTGGTGCTTTCATTGAGAGTTCCTCTGTGTTGTCACCGATAGGCTCGATGGCTTCTTCAATCATCATCAACGACGCAGTCCAGGGTGAGACCTTCCTTCCCGGACAAATCTTCGTATTCGGCGGCTTTGCACTACGGGCCAATTCGCTTGGCCAACTGGAGCAGATCGAAAGCTACGCCCCTGGCCGTCAGGTCAGATTTGGAAGTTTGAACTTCACGGCTGACATCTGCGGGGACTTGATCCTCGATGGATTCGAGCCATAGCCGAGCGTGCCGCACTGTCGCGGCGAGCATGATTTCGCTCTGCAGCCGGACAGTACCCTGGAGGCTGCACTCGAAACCGCTCCGATCTTCAATTCGGAGCCAGCTGCGCAGATCGAGGACGGATGCCTAGACACCGCCTCGGGGGCTGCAACCTCTACGGCGATAGAGCCGAACACTGACTTTGTCCCTCATAAAGCTCGTGACTCCGAGGCACCGGAC
>NC_041391.1:213914217-213939460 GCF_002162155.2 Triticum dicoccoides
GAGTTCACCACGGCGGACATCTTTCAACACTCACCTTTCAGCGACATCTTGAGTTCGCTAAAGTATCTCTCGTTATCAGGAGAGCCCTGGCCGGACTGCGGTTAGGAAGGTTGGGATGCGGACGACGAAGAAATTCAAATCCCACCCACTACCCACTTGGTAGCCGCTGTCGACGATCTAACCGACATGCTAGACTACAACTCCGAAGACATCGACGGTATGGACGACGATGCCGGAGACGACCAAGAACCAGCGCCTAACGGGCACTGGAAAGCCACCCCAGCTCACAACGTATACATGGTGGACACACCAAAAGGAAGCGACAATGAGGAAAAACGGGACGTGGCGAAGGACAACTCCCCCAACAAACAAACAAAGCGGCGACGCAAGCGCCGCCCGAAGACCGGCATCGACAAAAACGGCACCCATACGAACCCGGCCCTAGAGCAGGGCGAAGCAGTAGACGACGCACACGTCAACAAGTACCTAGCCGGACATGAACTGGACAAGCAACCCATCCCCGGCGAAGATGATCTCACATCACCAGAGCATATGAATCTTCATAAAAGGCTCGTCGCCACTGCAAGAAGTTTGAAGAAGCAAAAGCGGAAGCTCAAAATAGCGGAGGACGCACTCAGAATGAGAAGGAGCAAAGTACTCAACACCGCAGATAAATATGGCACTAGTCACCAGACAAAGAGCTACCTGAAGCGCAAGCTGTTGCCCGAATTTGACGAGGAGGCCTTAGAGCCCCCGCAGTCAAAAAAGAAAGAAGCCGCCTGGCCGGATAGACGACCAGATGACAAGCCAAGAGCAACAAGGGGCGCCGCACACAAGCCGACACACGATCAGCATAAAGATCCTCGGAAAAAGGATAACCCGGCCAGGTCTATCTATGGGCCAAAAAAAGAAGACTCCAGGAAGTAACACAACCAGCCGAGCATTTGAAGACAACGACACACCCAAATACAGGGGCGCCGCACACCCACTATGTTTTACCGACGAGGTACTGGATCATGGATTTCCAGCGGGATTCAAACCCGTAAACATAGAGGCATACGACAAAACAACAGACCCCGGAGTCTGGATTGAGGATTATATCCTACACATACATATGGCAAGAGGAGACAATCTCCATGCCATAAAATACCTACCCCTCAAGCTCAAAGGGCCGGCTCGGCATTGGCTTAAAAGCCTCCCAGAAAATACGATTGGAAGTTGGGAAGAGCTTGAGGATGCGTTTCGAGCAAATTTTCAGGGGACTTATGTCCGGCCTCCGGATGCAGACGATTTAAGTCACATAACTCAATAGCCTGGAGAATTAGCACGTAAATTCTGGAACAGGTTCCTCACTAAAAAGAACCAAATAGTCGACTGTCCGGACGCTGAAGCCTTAGCAGCCTTTAAACACAACGTCCGAGACGAATGGCTCGCCAGACACCTCCGCCAGGAAAAACCAAGAACAATGGCCGCACTAACAAGCCTCATGACACGCTTTTGCGCAGGGGAAGACAGCTGGTTGGCTAGATGCAGCACCAGCGACCCGAGTACATCCGAAATTAGGGATGGAAATGGGAAATCATGACGCAGAAAAGATCAGCGTCGGAATAAGGAAAATGGCCCAAATAGTACGGCAGTCAACGCCGGATTCAAAAGCTCTCAGCCGAACAACAAAACACTGCCCCTCAAGGACAACAGTGACGAGCTATCCAACATAAACAAGATTCTGGACAGACTGTGCCAAATACATGGTACCTCCGGGAAGCCTGCAAACCATACCCACAGAGATTGTTGGGTCTTCAAGCAGTCCGGCCGACTTAACGCCGAACACAAGGGGCTCAACACACCAAGTGAAAGTGACAAAACCCAAAAGCAACGCTCCGGAAACCAAAAGAATTTCCCACTAGAAGTCAAAACAGTGAACTCACTTCATGTGATAACACGCAGCACGCCACCTGCTATACCAGGACACCGTCCATAGACTGGGGATAGAACCCACCGAAATTCGCTATAGCAGCAGTTCCTTCAAAGGAGCGACGCCAGGCCTTTTAAGTCAATTTTACAGGCTCTGTACCACTAGAGGTCGTGTTCGGTTCATCCGACAACCTCCGTCGCGAAAATCTCACTCTCCATGGCCCCATTTAACAGTAGCCCTTAAGCACTACTGGGGCGCGAAGCTTTCGCCTGCTTTAATGCAATACAACATTACGCGTCTCTTACGCTTAGAAATGCCCGGTCCACGTGGCATAATCTCATAACTCTGAGTGTCCCTCGACCACAGAGAATGTGCGACTGCTTCGATAGCCACACATTAATCAGACCTTGCAGGTCAAAGTCCCTGAAAAACAGGTCATTTAGACCTCGGACATGGTTAGACAAGTCCGGCGTAAGCTAACAAGGGGCTTCCCAGCCGCATACCCCTTTTTTTAGGGGGTCGCGCGCATAAATGATGAAAGCCAATAAAGCTCAACTTTCTTCATCTTCCAAATTATACTTTATTTTAATACAATTTTTGCACGACTTTTCCTAGAAACTAAGTCCTTCTCTTTTACAGATGAAGCACGTGCTACACCCATCCAGGATACAGCACAACGGAGACACAGGCGCAGACGTGCAGTAGGGACCCGTTGCAAGGATTCTTTTCAGATTAAGACCCTGCGTAAACCTTTCTTACTGTCTCTTGTTGATACACATCCCCCGGTTTCCTACCAGAGCCGAGGAGGAGGCTGGCATTTTGGCATCAGCCGCGTCAGAAGTTCCCGCCTGTACCTGGACACTAGGGGCTTAGGGCTTTGTTCTGCCCAATATCATAAAGACCGAACACCTCAGGGAGTGTTCGGCGTCTCGAGTTAGGCCTTATATGCATCAGCTCCGAATCATGTCTTTGGTGAAATGTTGGGTTTGCCCGGCTCCTGTGTTTTGCTGCCTTACGTTCCGTATCATCGGCTAACGCGGCACCAGGAGAACTACTACGATTGTGCCCCGGTTCGGCCGGGAGAGCACCTCAGTAGAGAAAGCCGAAAACTCACTATCATGATATAGCGAGAGACTGGTCAACCACTCGATCGACCATTGGAATGTTTAGAATTCCTCCGCTTTGACGAAGGACCGCTTCCCGGTCAGCCACATACGCGCCCCGAGTTCGGAGAAGCACAGTGCCATCAGGGGCTATATAGTAGCCCCACATTCGAGCTCCTATGGCTAAGTGAAAGTGATAAAGCATTATAGTCCGGTTGCCTAGTTTGCTACGCTATCACCTCCTTAAAAGGACCAAGACGTTGGATTAAGTGTGAAAAAGCGATTTTCTTTTTGCAAACACCCTCGCACCATGTGCGTGGGGGCTGAAGCCAAAGACTGCCATCTTTCAGATTATACATATATATACGGCCGCACAGGAGATAGTTCAATACTTGAACACACAAGTATAAAAAGTCATTGCATTATAAACATGATCTTAGAAATCATACATGTCATTCAAACATAACATCTTTCGAGCACTGCGACTCTATTATACAAGCGCCCTGCAGGACTTCCTCAAAGTAATGCTCGGTGGGGAATCGGCTTTTGTCCGAACCCCGGGATGCAACAGCGGTGGCATCCATCTCCGCCCAGTATGTTTTACCACGGGCGAGAGCCATCCGTGCACCTTCTATGCATGCTGACCGCTTCATCGCCTTAATATGCGGCACTGCCCCAAGGAATTGCTGCAACAAGCCAAAATAACTCTTCGGCTTGGGCCTTTTGGGCCACAGATGAGCGACCACATCCGTCATGGCTAGTCCGGATAATCTATTCAGCTCAGCCCACTCAACCAGCCGATCACTCAACAGAAGTGGACGCTCCGGACTATGGAATTGAGACCAAAAAAGCTCTTCCATTTCATGATCCTCCTGGCTTCGAAAGTGCACGACTGCGTCCGCCGCACTCGCTGCCAAGTCGAGATAAGGATCCTCCGCACCGTACAATCGGCCCAGCTGAGCATACTTCGGATCCGTGAACTTCCTACGCAGCATAAAGGGCTTTCCAGCCACAATGTCTCCGACCTGATGCAGTTCCTCCTTCATAGCCCGCATCGCACTACGGGCATCCTTGGCTTCGGCATCGGCCTTCTTCAGGTCCTCTTGCTCTGCTCGGTGTTCTCCTTCAAGAACCTCCAGGCGGTCAGTAGCAACTTTTAGTTTCATGGCCATTCCGGCCATCTCCTCCCTGCTTCGGCAGTGAGCAGCCTTCTCGGCTTCTACCTCTTCCGCTGCCTTCAAGGCAACCGCCTCGCTTTTTCTGGCTCGCTCCTTGGCCCGAGCAAGTTCTGCTCGAAGGTCTTCCACAGCAGCAGCACCATCTGCATCAAGCATACAACTTGTAAGGAATGGGCATCAGCTCCCTTACTAAGCGACCGCGGAGCAACCACATACCTTGTGACTCATCAAGTCGTTTATTGACCAGCGAGATGTCCGCATCTGCAGCGTCGAGTTGCTTCTTCAGCTCGGCGAATCCATCAGTCCGGCTGGCCACCGAACGTTCCGCCACCTGCATAGGAAAGGCGACAGTTAATAACTGAGATTATGATCCTAGGCACGCTGTCATTTTTGACAGCATACCAAGTCTCAGGGGCTACTATCTATACAGGGCGCACTTCATGTGCAAAACTGTCAACAGGTATGTCATTTTTTGCGTACCTCAAATCCCGTCAGTAAACTTCTGGCCTCATACAACCCGCTTTCGGCGGACGAGATCCTCTCAATCACATTACCCATTAATGTGCGGTGATCTTCTGAGATGGACGCCCTCTTAAGCAAATCCTGCAGCTCCACCGGTCATACTCCAATGGGTGTCGAACTCTCCGGCCCCACCGGACACGGGGAGACCCTCCGCGACGACACCTCAGGGTCGTCCGCCCCGCGCGATGGGGCGGCAGATGGAGGCGTTTCGCTCTCCATCATTTCCGGACGAAGGTCTCCCGAAGATGAGCTGTGCTGAGATGGACTGAGATCCGAACTACAAGGTGAAGACTTCGGTTACCCTTAGAAATTAAACAGGGATGTCCACTATTACAAAATTCCCCCTTTTACTTACGGCTCGCTAGAGGGCTGATTCCTCCGAGGAGACAGTTTGGCCGGGGCTCTGCCCGGCCCGGGACCTTCCGATACAGATTTCTTTCCCCGCTTTGAGGCCTTGGCCCCCGGGTCTTCGGAAGCGGTCCTCTTCTCCCCCTGGAAGGAGGAACTCTCGATTCCTCCCTTACTAAAAGCCTTCGTGGCAGAGGTGGTAGATCCCCTGTGCCCTTCCTCACCCTCCTCTGAAGGTGCAACCTCTAACATTTTGATTAACACGGGATCCTGTGTGGTCTCAGGGAGGGGGGCCGGACACCATATCAGTTTTGCTTGCGCTATCCACTCCTGTCCAAGGGATAGCTGGTTAAAAGGCAAACCCATGGTAAATAAATGGGCAACGTGTCCAGACACGGGGCTACTTACTTGAGTATCCGGGCGATTGCAGCTTAGGCCAGCATCCTCGGTCAATTCCAGACGTGTCTCTTGCGATCCGAAGAACAGTTTGTACATCTCCACGGGTGTCAAACCCATGAAGTGTTGAAGAGCTCGTGGCCCCTCCGGATTAAATTCCCACAGGCGGAGGGGGCGACGTTTGCGGGGCAGTAGGCGCCGGATCAACATAACCTGTACCACTGTGACCAGATCGATCTCCCTTTCTTGGAGGCCTCGAATCCGGTCCTGCAACAGGGGTACGTCTTTGGACGGCCCCCAGTCACGCCCCTTGTTGACCCATGACGTCAGCTGCTATGGAGGGCCCGAGTGAAAGACGGGCGGCGGCCTCTGCCTGCTGCCCCTGGGAGCGGTGATATAGAACCACTCCTGTTGCCACAAGCCGAACTCCTCCTGAAAAGAGCCCTTGGGCCATGGAGCTTCGGCCCTCTTGCTTATAACCGCCCCGCCACACTCTGCCTGACGCCCCTCAGTCATCTTCGGCTCCACGTTGAAGGTTTTGAGCCACAAGCCGAAGTGAGGGGTAGTGCGGAGGAAGGCTTCGCAGACGACAATGAATGATGAGATATGGAGGATGGACTCCGGAGCCAGGTCGTAGAATTCCAGCCCATAGTAAAACATGAGCCCCCTCACGAAAGGATCCGTCGGGAAGCCTAAACCCCGACGGAGGTGAGACACGAACACGACGCTCTCGCCAGGCTCAGGAGTTGGGATAACTTGCCCTCGGGCAGGCAGCCTATGCGAAATCTCGTAGGTTAAGTACCTGGCGTCTCTCAGCTTTAGCACGTCCTCTTCCGTGATGGAGGAGGGCATCCACCGGCCTCGTAGGTCAAGACCGGACATTGTCGAAGATCGAAGGTACCCGAATTTGGGGCCCTGGGTGTTGGAACTCGGGGAGAGGGGGCGGATTCAATAGAGGATTGAATAAAAAGAACGGGCCTTGGTCTCATTATAAAGAGGAAGAATACCAAGAGCCGTCCCCGTGACCGTTTGGAACCCGCCTTCGATGGAGGGGGCGTGGCAACGGGCGCGGTTGGGTTACCCACGTCCGTATTGATGGGAATCCCGGAATAAGGGGAACACGATCTCTGCTTCGACAAGACGTGCCAAGGAAACCGCTTCGCTAAACGTGCTGAGGTGGAACAATAAAAACAATTTAAGTAAAGGCTTGGAAGTGGTGTGACGTCACGCCGCAGAATACGTCAGCAGATTGATCTTGTGTAATATTATTCTCTCTATGGTGGTACGTGGAATTTATTTTTGCAGAGCCGGACACTATCCTGGTGTTCACGATCTTATATAAATTATTCTGAGGAGGAACCCGCCTTGCAATGCCGAAGACAATATGCGCGTCGGACTCATCGTCATTGAAGCCTGGTTCAGGGGCTACTGAGGGAGTTCCGGACTAGGGGGTGTCCGGATAGCCGAACTATCATCATCGGCCGGACTCCAAGACTATGAAGATACAAGATTGAAGACTTTGTCCCGTGTCCGGATGGGACTTTCCTTGGCGTGGAAGGCAAGCTTGGCGATACGGATATGTAGATTTCTTACCTTTGTAACCGACTCTGTGTAACCCTAGCCCTCTCCGGTGTCTATATAGACCGGATGGCCTTAGTCCATAGGACGGACAACAATCATACCATAGGCTAGCTTCTAGGGTTTAGCCTCCTTGATCTCGTGGTAGATCCACTCTTGTAACACACATCATCAATATTAATCAAGCAGGACGTAGGGTTTTACCTCCATCAAGAGGGCCCGAACCTGGGTAAAACATCGTGTCCCTTGTCTCATGTTACCATCCGCCTAGACGCACAGTTCGGGACCCCCTACCCGAGATCCACCAGTTTTGATACCGACAGGCCTCCTTTCAAAGATTAAGGGGTCACCACAATGGCAAAGTAGTCATTATGCACTAATAAGATAGCAGATAGTGCTATCATACCTAACTCTGCAGGCTGACATGGTGCATTAAATGCACCGCTTAACGTCACGTCATTGGTTGCCCGGCAAGCCTTGCCGGGCCATCTCGCCAGCTCCACGCCTGCTCGCTTGACACATCACAGGGCGGGTGTCATCTGTAGGCATTTCCTGTAGAAAGAGGCCTCCATGTGGCGAATGGCTGCCACTTAATCACTTTGCAGCTTGACACCGCACTGATTGACGACGTGGGTCATGGCGGAGTGGTTGGTGAGGTGGTTCGGCCTTCGTGAGTCCCGACAGACCCTGTCGGGACGTCTTGGACGTCTTCTTCCGGGGGCTACCCCGTCCTTGCCGAGCTCGCCTGCCCGGCAAGTGAGTCTCTTCTCCTGGTGGCATCTTGCTTCTCTGGCTTGGCCTTTGGTACTCTTGTTCTGCATGTTGATCCTTCAAAGCTCTTGGTCTCTTGTGCCCTGACTTGGGTTGGTTCCTTAATCATGTCCTCGCGCCTATGCACAGTCTAGGCAATAGACCTAGGGTTTGTTGCACCAACAAACAGCTTGCTCACAAATTTTTCCATGAGTGACAATTCTTCTCTTCACACATATAATCTGACTTGTGGAAAGTTTTGTGAGCAAGTTGTTCATATTTGCATAATACATATATTAGTTACTTCTTTTAACGATATATGTGTGAAGAGAAGCATTGCCACCCGTGGAAAGAGTACTTCTATTATGTTGCTACATGTTTACATACATAAATTAGTTTCTTAGGCCATGCACATTTCTTAGAAAAGTTTATCTCCTTCCGGCTATTAAGCTTGGAATAACATGGAAGGATAGTTAAAATACAATAGATTTCCTTATTATTCAAGGCACATTGGGTTCAGATAATATTTGCTTTGTTTTACTCGCTCCAAATTTAATTATTACAATTCCTTATTAAGCTAAATAGTTAATTGTGTCGATATGATCTGATCGGATTCATTTATCCAAGTAAAGAGTACATGCTCATGTTTCCAGTGATCAAGGTAAAGAATAAGTTCGTAGACACATTGAAATCAATTTTAGAGGTTGTAAGTCGGGAGAAGATCCACTCATGTTCTGATCTATCATGATTCAGGTTGAAAGTTGTGTTCAACTGAAATTATGCATCAAATCCCCTCACGCAATTGTTTTCTTCATGTTATGTGTTTGATGAGATTCCTCCAAGCCAGCTGTTCAGTGAGGCACCCTAATTCCGTTGTTTCGGTTGGTAAGAAATTGCTTGTGATTCACTTATCGATCAATTAATTAGATTGGTTTTTTAGTATGTTCATTCGGCTTATCCAAATAATCACATTCACAGGTTTAGTTTGGTCTGGTTACCCATACATACTCCGCAGTTCTTTTAGTCATGTTCATGTTGAGAATTTCTGAAATCAAATGTACAATTCGTGTAGTTAAAAGGTATCAAAATGATGTTTGTATGCATAGTTTCTGCCTATTGTAGCTAGAAAAATGTGACTGCAAATTTTGTCAATCATTTATAGTTCCTGCCTGTTTTCCAAACGTTTTCTAGGAAGGAATAACAGTAGGACATGCATGTGTTATTTTCCAAGACTTGTTCGAGATAAGGACCCATTGAGTCGTCGGAAACTTCCCCTGTCTCTGCAGCAGCAAATTATTGTTCAGTGTGAGAGCTTGTCTAAAAATTGTTCAGAATGAGGCTCTAGTATGCTTCACACGGTGTAGACCAAAGGTATGGCAACTTCCATTTATATTAGTTTTTTGAAGTTAGCAGGCTGCACACTTACATCTCTGTGTGTAATTTTGAGCCTTTGTTAGCTTGTTGATGCAACAATGGCCGAGAAAGTGACGTGTGTTTAACTCATGTTTTTTACAGGAAAACCTTCCATGAAACAACTTATTCAGTATGTTTCTATCTTCTCCTATGATTTATATTTAGTCAAGTTTAACCTCTGCAGTGAAATTATATATACTGTTAGCCCATAAAAACATAAGTTGTTCTGTTCACTTTCATAAGTGAACCACAAAGATTTCTCGCTAGAAAAAACCCCATATGGATTAGTATCCCTTGGGAAAATAAGAAAATGCAATTATTTCAAGGATTTCAGTCATCCTTGTGGTTTTAGGAACTATAACAACAACTTCCGTTTATACTTCTATATTGTATTCTCTGTACTTGAGATTTCTTGTGTGCAGAATATCCAATATCCATGTATATATTTTTGACTGTGCCTATGCTCTTGAATAATAGAGCCATTTTCTTGGAAATTCACTCCTGATTTATGATATGAGCTGGGATCCTACCAGGCCTAGCCCTTAGGTTGTAGGGGTGGATGGGAGGGTGGCGAGGAGCTAGGTGCGAGCGGCGGGCAGTTGTCAAGTCGGGACTTGTCAAGTCGGGCAGTTGCCAAGGCAGCATGGGGAAGCGGAGATGCCCACATCCAATCAATCACCACACGTCGACCAAGGCCGCAGGCTGCTGGGGCCCGCGGCGCTCCGCATTTGCCCTTTGGCTTCGCCTCGAATCCAAGTCTGAGTGTGCCTTGGGCCCCGGGGCTACTATCGGCGTCCTGGGAACAAGGGTCCCCAGACTTGCCTGCCTGCGGCCCACGGTGTGGCTCCACCAGCAGCCCTGTATGGCCCATCTTCACCAACAAACACTCAAGACCCTTGCGAGGGGCCAAGCCTCGCGAGGCGGGCGACGCAAGACCCCCTCAGGGGCAGCGAAACCAGGCTGGCTCGCGAGGGGCGGAGAGATCAAGGCAAGGGGAACCTCACGAGGTTCTCGTGACGTAAGCCATGACGACCAAGGCCAGGCAGGCACCAGGCGGGCGCCAGCACGCACAGTGTCCTCGTTTCCTCTTTGGTGCTAAAGAGGCAAGCGCAGGCGAGGAGTCCCGAGGCGTCAGGCAAAGGTTTCCATATCGGTGCAACAAGACCAAGACCAGCAGGACGGCAGGACGGAGGTCACTGTGGAGCCCAAGACGGCGTCACCACCAGAGCCTTTGGCAGGCGAAGACCACCTTTAGTAAGGATAACTTGTACTAGTTGTCCCCCTTCGAATTGGCCGTTGTGGCATCCCTTCCCTCTCAATATTTGGGAAGAGGACCAGGGCCTCTATAAATAGGACTAGCCTCCACCGTAGCAAGGGGGGCATTCGGACCATCCTCACACTCACCAAGCACAAGAACACCTCTCCTCAGGAGGCTATTCTTCCCATATAGCTGTTCATTCATAGCCCAAGAGGCAATCCACCACACCACACTGGAGTAGGGTATTACACCACATCGGTGGCCCAAACCAGTATAAATCTCGTGTCTCTTGTTCTGTTGGTTTGTCGGGCTAGGCTTTGAGATCGCGGTGAGGGTGAGGGCGTGATTAGGTAGAGGGGAGATCTTCGTACGCACCCCAATGTTCGAACCTCAAGGGTTTTGCCAGAACCCTAAATTCGACATTACGGGTGGAGCCTATGTCTAGGAGGGCGAGGAACCGCTCGCCATTAATCGTTACTGGCAGCAACATAGTCTTCTCCGTCCGGATGCCCGCGAGTGCATGGAGGGAGACGACGAGGGTGTTTGCCTGGTCCGGCCCCGGAGGAAATGCGTCGGCCAATGGAAGGGTCGGGTCGCCCATCCCAGCAGCGGTGGGTCCTCCTCAATGTAGTCTGCAGCCTCCAAGTTGAACAGGCGTGGGCAAACATGGCCCGGAACGTAGGGCTCGTCGCAGTTGTAGCACAGCCCCTGACGACCAGGCTTGAGCTACTTAGCCGGGGTGAGCCGACGGAAGGGGCGCATCACGGCCAAAGTGTTGGGCGCTGTAGGGCCGGGGGCCCTAGCGCTGGTGGTGTCGGTGGTGGCCGGGCAGGCTATCGGGCGCCTCGAGACGGTGATGCCTGCTGCATGGCCACCACGCGACGCTCGAAGGTGCGGGCATAGTACATGGCCATCTGGAGGTCCTGTGGTCCCCGCATCTCCACGTCCATGCGGATATGATCCAGCAAACTGCCAACGAAGAGCTCGGCCCGCTGGTGAGCCGTCACGCTGGGCGCGTGGCACGCCAGGGCGTGGAAGTGGTCGGCAAAGTCCTTTACCATGGAAGTGAAGGGTAGGCACCCAAGCTCCGCAGCCGGCTCCCATGTATCGGTGGCCCGAAGCGCAAGAGGCAAAGCCCGTGGAAACACTCCCATGGGGGCATGCCGCCCTTGTTTTGCTTGAGGGAGTAATACCATGTCTGTGTGGCGCCTCAGAGGTGATAGGAGGCGATCCAGGTGCGGTCGGACGCGAGCATGCGTTGCCCCCTTAAAAACTGGTCGCATTGATTGAGCCAGTTCAGGGGATCCACGGTGCCATCGTAGGTGGCGAACTCAAGCTTGTAGAAGTGCGGCGGTGTTTCTCCATGGACAACAGAGGGGTACACCTCATCGGTGCGGATTAGCGAGGACGTCAGCGCCGAGTAGGTGGGCATCAGCGGGCCACCTTGGAATAGGGGCCCATCAATGCCGCCGTAGGGGTTAGCGGAGCCCGAGGGGCCGCCGAACTGGATGGCTGAGGATGGCACCAGCGGGAACATCACATGTGGCTGTCCGGAGGCTGTCGTGTAGACCGGCTCGCGGGACCCGGCGAGCCAGGCCAGTAGCGATGATGGCGATGGAGGGAACCGGGCCTGGTGGATGGGCACCCCCGAGCCGTCGTTGGGGCGCCCTGGGTCGAGGATGGCGGCGGCTGCAACTGCTGGTGCGGCAGCGCCACCGTGGGAGCGACATGGGGTTGTTGCTGCTGCTGCATGGTGGAGGTGCAGATGTGCGCCGCGGTCGGTGGATGCCACGGCGGCTACTGGGCGGAGGGAGTGAAGGGGGACGCCGAGGGGGCGGCTGCCACGGCGGCAACTGCGGCGGTGGCGGCGCGGTGGCGAAGGGTGATACGTCCATTTTGCATCATGCTTTTATATCGATATTTATTGCATTATGGGATGTTATTACACGTTATGTCACAATACTTATGCCTATTCTCTCTTATTTTACAAGGTTTACATGAAGAGGGAGAATGCCGGCAGTTGGAATTCTGGGCTAGAAAAGGAGCAAATATTAGATACCTATTCTGCACAGCTCCAAAAGTCCTGAAACTTCACGGAAGTCATTTTCGGAATTAATAAAAAATACTGAGCGGAGAAAACACCAGAGGGGGAGCCACACCCTAGCCACGAGGTTGGGAGGCACGCCCTACCCCCCTGGGCACGCCCCCTGCCTCGTGGGCCCCCTGGCAGGCCTCCAGTGCCCATCTTCTGCTATATGAAGTCTTTCGTCTCAGGAAAAATCATAAGAAAGCTTTCGGGAAGAAACTCCACCACCACGAGGGGGAACCTTGGCGGAACCAATCTAGGGCTCCGGCAGAGCTGTTCTGCCGGGGAAACTTCCCTCAGGGAGGGGGAAATCATCGCCATCATCATCACCAACGATCCTCTCATCGGAGGAGGGTCAATCTCTATCAACATCTTCACCAGCACCATCTCCTCTCAAACCCTAGTTCATCTCTTGCATCCAATCTTTGTCCCAAAGCCTCAGATTGGTACATGTGGGTTGCTAGTAGTGTTGATTACTCCTTGTAGTTGATGCTAGTTGGTTTATTTGGTGGAAGATCATATGTTCAGATCCTTTATGCATATTAATACCCCTCTGATTATGAACATGAATATGATTTGTGAGTATTTATGTTTTTTCCTGAGGACATGGGAGAAGTCTTGCTATAAGTAGTCATGTGAATTTGGTATTCGTTCGATATTTTGATGAGATGTATGTTGTCTTTCCTCTAGTGGCATCATGTGAACGTCGACTACATGGCACTTCACCATTATTTGGGCCTAGAGGAAGGCATTGGGAAGTAATAAGTAGATGATGGGTTGCTAGAGTGACGGAAGCTTAAACCCTAGTTTATGAGTTGCTTCATAAGGGGCTGATTTGGATCCATATGTTTCATGCTATGGTTAGGTCTACCTTAAAACTTCTTTTGTAGTTGCGGATGCTTGCAATAGGGGTTAATCATAAGTGGGATGCTTGTCCAAGGAAGGACAGCACCCAAGCACCGGTCCACCCACGTACCAAATTATCAAAGTAACGAACGTGAATCATATGAGCATGATGAAAACTAGCTTGACGATAATTCCCATGTGTCCTCGGGAGTGCTTTTCTCTATATAAGAGTTTGTCCAGGCTTGTCCTTTGCTACAAAAAGGATTGGGCCATCTTGCTGCACCTTATTTACTTTTATTACTTGTTACCCATTACAAATTACCTTATCACAAAACTACCTATTACCGATAATTTTAGTGCTTGAAGAGAATACCTTGCTGAAAACCGCTTATCATTTCCTTCTGCTCCTTGTTGGGTTTGACACTCTTACTTATCGAAAGGACTACGATAGATCCCCTATACTTGTGGGTCATCAAGACTCTTTTCTGGCGTTGTTGCCGGGGAGTGAAGCACCTTTGGTAGGTGGAATTTGGTAAGGAAAAATTTATATAGTGTGCTAAAATTTACTGTCACTTGTTACTATGGAAAGTAATCCTCTGAGGGGCTTGTTCGGGGTGTCTTCACCCCGACCAGTGGAGCAAAGAGTTGCTCCTCAACCTACTGAACCTACTGAAAATGTTTACTTTGAAATTCCTTCGGGTATGATAGAGAAACTGCTAGCTAATCCTTTTGTAGGAGATGGAACATTGCATCCCGATTTACACTTAATCTATGTGGATGAAGTTTATGGATTATTTAAGCTTGCAGGTATGCCCGATGATGTTATCAAGAAGAAGGTCTTCCCTTTATCTTTGAAGGGAGATGCATTGACATGGTATAGGCTATGTGATGATATGGGATCATGGAACTACAAACGATTGAAATTGGAATTTCATCAGAAGTTTTATCATATGCATCTTGTTCATCATGATCGTAATTATATATATAATTTTTGGCCTCGTGAAGGAAAAGCATCGCTCAAGCTTGGGGTAGGCTTAAGTTATGTTATATTCATGCCCCAATCATGAGCTCTCAAGAGAAATGATTATTCAAAAAATTTATGCTCGGTTTTCTCTCAATAATCGCTCCATGCTCGATACTTCTTGTACTGGCTCTTTTATGATGAAGACTATTGAATTCAAATTGGATTTATTGGAAAGAATTAAACGCAACTCCAAAGATTGGGACCTCGACGAAGGTAAGGAGTCAGGTATAACACCTAAGTTTGATTGTGTTAAATCTTTTATGGATACCGATGTTTTCCGTGAATTTAGCACTAAATATGGACTTGACTCTGAGATAGTAGCTTCTTTCTGTGAATCCTTTGCTACTCATGTTGATCTCCCTAAGGAGAAGTGGTTTAAGTATAACCCTCCCATAGAAGTAAAAGTAGTTGCACCTATTAAAGTTGAAGAAAAGACTATCACTTATAATGATCCTGTTGTTCCTACTGCTTATGTCGAGAAACCACCTTTCCCTGTTAGAATAAAGGATCATGCTAAAGTTTCAACTGTAGTCAACAAAAGTAATATTAGGACACACAAACCCCCTGAGCAAGTTAAAGTTGAACTTAATATGTCTATGGTTAAAGATCTCTTGGCGGATAATCTTGATGGGCATGTTATTTACTGCTGCAATGAGACTACTAAAATTGCTAAACCTGGTGCTAAAGATAAACATAGACCTGTTGTATGCATGCCCATTATTTCTGTTAAAATAGGAGATCATTGTTATCATGGCTTGTGTGATATGGGTGCTAGTGCTAGTGCAATACCTCATACCTTATACAAAGAAATTATGCATGATATTGCACCTGCTGAGATAGAAGATATAGATGTTATAATTAAACTTGCCAATAGAGATACTATTTCACCAATTGGGATTGTTAGAGATGTTGAAGTCTTGTGTGGGAAGGTTAAATATCCTGCTGATTTTCCTGTTCTTGGTTCCCCACAAGATAGCTTTTGTCCCATTATATTTGGTAGACCCTTCTTGAACACAGTTAATGCTAGGATAGACTGTGAAAAGGATGTTGTTACTATTGGTTTGGGTGATATGTCTCATGAATTTAATTTTGCTAAATTTCGTAGACAACCCAGTGAGGCAGAATTGCCTGGTAAAGATGAAATTATTGGTCTTGCTTCTATTTCCATGCCTCCTAGTGATCCTTTAGAACAATATTTGCTTGATCATGAAAATGATATGTTTATGAATGAAAGAAGGGAAATAGATGAAGTATTCTTTAAACAGGGACCTATTCTGAAACACAACTTGCCTGTTGAAATCCTAGGGGATCCTCCTCCACCCAAGGGTGATCCTGTGTTTGAGCTTAAACCATTGCCTGATACTCTTAAATATTCCTATCTTGATGAAAACAAGATACATCCTGTTATTATTAGTGCTAACCTTTCAGAGCATGAAGAAGAGAAATTATTGAAAAACTCTGAAGAAGCACCGTCCTGCTATTGGATATACTCTTGATGATCTTAAGGGCATTAGTCCCACTCTATGTCAATAGGGCTGGACGAAAAGCTCGTTACTCGTGAGTTTAACGAGCGCTCGGAAGCTCGACTCGATAAGGCTCGTGCTCGTTAGTTAATGAGCCGAGCTGAACAACAATTTTAGCTCTTTAATATAAACGAGCTTAACGAGCTAGCTCGCGAGTATCACGAGTAGCTCATTTGGCTCGTTAATTTTTAGATCGCTAATTTTTAGTTTAATTACTAGATGCAAAATACTAGTGCTCAGCCTAGCCCACCGTCACAGGCCACAGCCCACCACCTCCTCGGCTCCTCCCCCACGTTCTTTTCACTTTTATGCCTCGTGGGAATCTGTTTAGTTGGCCTTTCGAAGAGACCAGAGGAGGAGTCGAGGAGACTAGCAGCAGTAGCAGAGTAGTAGGGAGCGGCGGCTACATCTAGGTCTTCGTCTCTTTGACCCCGGCGTGGCGCCGTGGCTCTGCTTCCTTCTCTACTCCGGCGGCCACCGGTGATGACTTCAGCCCGCCTCCGCCCGCCTCCACCATCTCCATCCTCGTCCCCATGGAATGGCACGAGCGACCAACACCTGTAGCCGCGACTCCAAGCATGGAGTCCAAGGCCCGAAAGAAGGCGGTGAGGAAGAGGACTTCGGCCTCCGATTCAGCATCACGGGAGTCTCCTTCGACGGTAGCAAAGCCTTCTCATCCTCGACAGCAAGCGCATGGACAAAGGCGTCCAAGAGCAGAGGCGGCGACATCACCGACATGCTCTGATGCTGATGCCGATGCCGTTGGCGTTGGATCAGGACCGGTGAGATTCTTTGTCTCACACTCTCCTTTTCATTTTCTATTAATTCCAGTTCGCATTAGCATATACTTTGAATCTTTGACGCCCTAGGTCATCCAAATTGTAGTTAATTGATTGTGAATCTGCTGAAATACTTGTGAATCTGCTGAAATACCAACTGTAGTTAGTTGATTGTGGAAATACAAGTGTAGTTAAGTGAAATACTTTGTCACACACACACTGACACAAGCACCAGATTAGTCATGTTCAAGTACCTAGCTGAATGTTTGTGGATATCTTGTGGATTATAATTTCATTCCCTAAATTTTGTACATGCTCTAAATCATAGTATCACTTACTACTACTTAATGCAACTTCTAATTTTGTATGTGTTTCGGTTCATTATTTTTATTCCTAATCAATCAATCAATCAATCAATTCACATTAATAGTATTTGGTAAATGTTTGGCTTGTAAAATCTGAATCATTCTATTTCATTTTCCACAGGAAGATGATGGCGATGAAGATGAATGGGTAGAGGTTAATGAAGGATATGAAGAGGTTGACGAGGCAGAGGCATATGATATGGATGATGATATGTCAGAGCCCTCTCTTGGATCAGGAGACAATCAAAATGACACAGAAGTTGAGGTCAATGGCAAAGAGAGAGCAAAGAAAGGAGGAAAATGGAAAAAGGTAGCAGTGGATACTACTAAGGTGAAGGTGAAGAAAACGAGACTTAAACGTGCAGAATGTTGGCAGCATTTCAAGGAGGTCAAGGCTGTAAGTAAGAGGATGCCAGGGGTGGTTGTTACAAAGGCAAAATGTCTGCATTGTGCTAAATTGTTTGCTTATACTCCTGGGGGATCAACTACTAGTCTCAATAGGCATAAAGATGTTTGTTCAGTCTATCTGAACAAGAAGGGAAGGCAACTACAGCAAGGTACAATCAACCTTGATCCTGAAAAGCCAGGTGCATCTCTCATAGTAAACCATGAATACAATCATGCGGAAGTCGTTAAGATCATAGCAAAGATGATAATTGTGCATGATTATCCCTTTAGGATGGTAGAGCATGCTTGGTTCAATATCCTCATGAGGTATATGAATGTGTCCTACAAGTTCATTGGTCGGAAGAAGATTAGAGCTGAATGCATGAAGATGTATCTTTCCGAGAAAGAAATCCTTAAAAAGCAACTTAAGTATGTTGAAAGCATTAGTTTGACATGTGATCTATGGACTTCAAACCAAACTCTCTCATACCTAGCTGTGTTCGCTCACTACATAGATGATGATTGGGTCATGCAATGTCGTGTTTTAAACTTCATAGAGCTAGATCCACCTCACTCGGGTAGTGTCATAGCTCAAGCAGTTTTTGAGTGTTGCCAAGAATGGAAAATAGAAGATAAGATCATGACAATCACTATGGATAATGCTTCCTCAAATGATAATGCTGCCAAGAGATTGATGGACAAGATCATTGCTAGGAAATCGGCTAAATTTATTCCTAAGTACTTCCATGTTCGCTGCTATGCGCACATTGTCAATTTGATAGTGAATGATGGCATTGCTCTATTGCAAACTTTGATCAATAAGCTTAGGGATACTTTCAAGTATTTGAAAAAATCCCCAACACGCATGTACAAATTATTGATGGTTTGCAAGTCTCTAAATATGGAAATTGGAAGAGGTTTATGCCTAGATGTTGCTACTAGATGGAATTCTACATGCAGAATGGTAGAGGCTTGCACTGTGTATAGAGCTGCTTTCAAGGAGTATGCAGAGGTAGATGCTACCTACAAATGGCAGCCTGAAGATGAGGAGTGGGCATTATATGAGAAGATTCAACCCATCTTGAAATCATTTGCCGAGGTAACAACTGTATTATCAGGATCTACCTATCCTACTGCCAACATTTTTTATCCATATATCATGAATGTTAAGATTGCTATCGTAGAGCATGCCATGGGTTCAAATGCAACTTGAAAAAGATGGGAGAAGCAATGCTTGATAAGTTTGATAAATATTGGGATAGCAATAGTGAAGGTGAGGGAAATGAAAACAGTGGGAAAAACAAAAAAGGAAAAGAACAATGTCATGGTCATTGCCACCATTCTTGATCCTAGGTTTAAGATGAAACTTGTTGATTACTGTTTTAAGAAAATGTATGGTAAAGAGAAGGGCAGTAGTGAGGCCGAGGAAATCAAATCTGAATTCTTTGATCTCTATGCTACTTATGAGATGGAAAATCGCAAGAATGAGGTTGCCAACAATAATGAACAGAGTTCAATATCTAGTAGGCAAACAAGTACCTCTATGTCCTCATTGTCAAGTGGGTTTTAGTCCTTCCTAGAGGAGACAAATTCAGAGCCATCTAAATCTGAATTGACCAGTTACCTTGAAGACAAAACCCATCCATTTCTGGATCCAAAGTTCAGCGTAGTTGATTGGTGGAGGTTGAATGCTCATAGATATCCTATCATGGCAAAGATGGCAAAGAAGTTCTTGACTATACCAGCAACTAGTGTCTCATCGGAGTCAACATTCTCTACGAGCGGCAGAATTCTTGATGACTATCGTAGCTCTCTCAGCCCAAACATGGTTGAGGCACTTGTGTGTGCTTCTAGCTACATTAAAGGATCAAAAGAAAACCAACTTAAGCCTACAATTGTAGTGGTAATATTACTTGTTCTCTACTGTGTATTATCTTCTTGTAACCTTAAACTCTTGCTAAATGTTAACTGAAATTGCATATTTGCACAACCTTTGTAGGAAGATGGCAATGATGATGATGTCGAGTTCATTCCATTTCCTGAAGATACGACGGAAAGCAACTAGTAGGCTTACCATATTTTTATGAAGTGTGATTGTATTGCTGTAGCATTGTACTATTGTATATTTGCTTGCATCATAACTAGTGAATTTCTCTATGTCTATGCAGGAAGATGAATTAATCAACTGATGAGCAACTTATGTGAGGAGCAGGAGCTACTTTGCATTTCCTCATCTAGCAGCTATCATTTTATTTCGGTCATTGTTATTTATGTAAGACCTTATGTTTGAACTGTCATGCTGAAGTGGCGAAGTAGTTAATATAATATGTATTGCTAGTCTGCTAATTGAACTTGATCCAATGCTGAGCGCCTAAGCCATGTTTGGCTTTCTCTTTTGAAGTCCTGGACTTGTCTTTGTCAATGGCCCTACTTATTGTTGTTGTTCACCAAGCGATTGTGTATGAAGTATGAACCATAATGGTGGTCTGACTTATGATTGTGTCACTCTGTGTTGCTGTTGGTTGCTGCATTATGTGCTGCTATTTGGAAAGAGTAAATTTGGCAAAGGGTGATGCATTACTACTTTGCTACATGTTTAAATATTGAATATATGATGGAATGCTTCTGTAATGTTTACAACTGTAACGAGCGCTCACGAGCTTAACGAGTATTTAACGAACCGAGCCGATCAAGAGTTTGAGCTCGTTAAAGTTAACAAGCTTAACGATCACGAGCTTAACGATCGCGAGCTTAATGATCACGAGCTTAACGAGTCGAGTAGCTCGTTCGTCCAGCCCTATATGTCAACACAAAATAAATTTGGAGAAAGACGCCAAACCAGTTATTAATCATCAACGACGGTTAAATACTAAGATGAAAGAAGTGGTAAGAAAGGAAATATTAAAGCTGCTTGAAGCAGGTAT
Source organism: Triticum dicoccoides (assembly GCF_002162155.2). Lineage (NCBI taxonomy): Eukaryota > Viridiplantae > Streptophyta > Magnoliopsida > Poales > Poaceae > Triticum > Triticum dicoccoides. The sequence continues at coordinate 213,934,613 of NC_041391.1, forward strand.
AATTTACCCTGTTGCTGATAGTCAGTTGGTAAGTCATGTTCATTGTGTCCCTAAGAAGGGAGGTATTATTGTCGTTCCTAATGATAAAGATGAATTGATCCCGCAAAGAATTATTACAGGTTATAGGATAGTGATTGATTTCTGCAAATTAAATAAAGCTACTAAAAAAGATCATTACCCTTTGCCATTCATTGATCAAATGCTAGAAAGATTATCCAAACATACACATTTTTGCTTTCTAGATAGTTACTCTGGTTTCTCTCAAATACCTGTGTCAGCTGATGATCAAGAAAAGACCACTTTTACTTGCCCTTTCGGTACTTTTGCTTATAGACGAATGCCTTTTGGTCTATGTAATGCACCTGCTACCTTTCAAAGATGCATGATGGCTATATTCTCTGATTTTTGTGAAAAGATTTGTGAGGTTTTAATGGATGATTTCTCCGTTTATGAATCCTCTTTTGATGATTGCTTGAGCAACCTTGATCGAGTTTTGCGGAGATGTGAAGAAACTAACCTTGTCTTGAACTGGGAGAAATGTCACTTTATGGTTAATGAAGGAATTGTCTTGGGGGATAAAATTTTTGAAAGAGGTATTGAAGTTGATAAAGCCAAAGTTCATGCTATTGAAAAGATGTCGTGTCCCAAGGACATCAAAGGTATAAGAAGTTTCCTTGGTCATGCCGGTTTTTATAGGAGGTTCATTAAGGAGTTCTCAAAAATCTCTCAGCCTCTGACTAATCTATTACAAAAAGATATACCTTTTGTCTTCGATGATGATTGTGTAGAAGCATTTGAAATACTTAAGGAAGCATTAATTTCTGCACCTATTGTTCAGCCACCTGATTGGAATTTACCCTTTGAAATTATGTGTGATGCTAGTGATTATGATGTAGGTGATGTTCTAGGACAAAGAGTTGATAAGAAATTAAATGTTATTCAATATGCTAGTAAAACTCTAGACAGTGCCCAGAGAAACTATGCTACTACTGAAAAGGAATTCTTAGCAGTTGTATTTTCTTGTGATAAGTTTGGACCTTATATTGTTGATTCTAAAGTAACTATTCACACGGATCATGTTGCTATTAAATATCTTATGGAAAAGAAAGATGCTAAACCTAGACTTATTAGATGGGTTCTCTTGCTACAAGAATTTGACTTGCATATTATTGATAGAAAGGGAGTTGAGAACCCCGTTGCAGACAATTTGTCTAGGTTAGAGAATGTTCTTGATGACCCACTACCTATTGATGATAGCTTTCCTGATGAACAACTAAATGTCATAAATGCTTCTCATACTGCTCCATGGTATGCTGATTATGCTAATTATATTGTTTCTAAATTTATACCACCTAGCTTCACATACCAGCAAAAGAAAAAGTTTTTCTATGATTTAAGACATTACTTCTGGGATGACCCACACCCTTATAAACAAGGAGTAGATGGTATTATTAGACGTTGTATACCCGAGCATGAACAGGAACAGATCCTACGCAAGTGTCACTCTGAAGCTTATGGAGGACACCACGCTGGAGATAGAATTGCACATAAGGTATTGCAATCCGGTTTTTATTGGCCTACTCTCTTCAAGGATGCTCGTAGGTTTGTCTTATCTTGTGATGAATGTCAAAGGATTGGTAACATTAGTAGATGTCAGGAAATGCCTATGAATTATTCACTTGTTATTGAACCATTCGAAGTTTGGGGCTTTGATTATATGGGACCGTTTCCTTCCTCTAATGGGTATACACATATTTTAGTTGCTGTTGATTATGTTACTAAGTGGGTAGAAGCTATTCCAACTAGTAGTGTTGATCATAACACCTCTATTAAGATGCTTAAAGAAGTTATTTTTCCGAGGTTTGGAGTCCCTAGATATTTAATGACTGATGGTGGTTCACATTTTATTCATGGTACTTTTCGTAAAATGCTTGCTAAGTATGATGTTAATCATAGAATTGCATCTCTGTATCACCCATAGTCTAGTGGTCAAGTAGAATTGAGCAATAGAGAGCTCAAATTAATTTTGCAAAAGACTGTTAATAGATCTAGAAAGAATTGGTCCAAGAAACTTGATGATGCATTATGGGCCTATAGAACTGCATATAAAAATCCTATGGGTATGTCTCCATATAAAATGGTTTATGGAAAAGCATGTCACTTACCTCTCAAATTAGAACATAAGGCATATTGGGCTATCAAAGAGCTCAATTATGATTTCAAACTTGCCGGTGAAAAGAGGCTATTTGACATTAGCTCACTTGATGAGTGGAGAACCCAGGCTTATGAGAATGCCAAATTGTTTAAACAAAAAGTTAAAAGATGGCATGACAAAAGGATACAAAAGCGTGAGTTTAATGTAGGTGATTATATGTTGCTATTCAACTCTCCTTTAAGATTTTTTGCAGGAAAACTTCTCTCTAAATGGGAAGGTCCTTACGTTATCGAGGAGGTCTATCGTTCCGGTGCCATAAAAATCAACAACTTCGAAGGCACAAACCCAAAGGTGGTGAATGGTCAAAGAATCAAACATTATATCTCAGGTAATCCTATAAGTGTTCAAACTGATGTTATTGAAACCGTAACCCCAGAGGAATACATAAGGGACACTTTCCAGAATGTTTCAGACTCCAAAAAGGAATAGGTATGTGGTACGATAAGTAAACCGACTCCAAAACAGTTCTAATGGTAATTTTTCTATGTTTTGGGATATTTAAGAAAATAGGAAAATAAGAAGCAGTCCGGGAAGGACACGATGCTTCCACGAGGGTGGGAGGCGTGCCCTACCCCCCTGGGCGTGCCCCCTGCCTCGTGGGCACCTCGTGCACCCTCCGGACTCTGTTTTCTTGCACGATACTTCTTTTGGTCGGTAAAAATTCATTATATAATCTCCCAAAGGTTTTGACCACCGTATCACGCAATTATCCTCTATTTTTGTTTCGAGCTATTTCTCTGGCAGATTAGAGCGAGATGTCTTCTCAAGAGTCAGTCAGGGAGAGTCGGGTATCTCATCTGACACCAGGTCCAGGGGCAAGCAGCGATGCCTATCACTTTGAGCCCTCGACGGAGGAAGAGATGGAAGCTGACTTGAAAAGGATAGATGCCATGGAGGAAGATCAAGAAGTTACTTCTCATTTCTGGGCAGGATTCACAATGGGGGAACTACAAAGCTCAGCTATCCCAAACTCAGTCATCCCCTCCAATGTTAAATTTCTCTCTTATGAAAATATGAAAAGGAGTGTTACTTGTTCTCCCGTGGCTATGCAGCATCCATGGGTGCAAGGAGCTTTAACCGTCACGGGTAAGCTCTGTAAGGAAATAATGGATCTTAAGCGACAAGTCAACAAGCTCGAGGAGGAGAATCGTATCCTGAGGGGCATCCTAGCCAAGAATATCACATCTTCACCCCCAAAGAAGGAGACATAATCACATGGGTATGGGCACTCCCCTTGGCAACTACCAAGCTTGGGGGAGGTGCCCCGATATCGTATCACCATCACACTCCTATCTTTACCATTTTTCCTAGTTCGATCCTTTTGGTAATATCTTGATTTAGTAGAATAAAGTTTTAGTATGATTTAGTTTGAGTTTTGAGTTTTGCTTTATGATCCCTCTATGTAATCGAGTCCGTGAGCTATATAATAAATATTTGTGTTGAGTCAAGGGCTTGATTATTTTGCTATGATCTTAAGGGAATAAAAGAAAAGAGAAAGAATAAAAAGAAATAAAGAGATCATATTGATCTTATGGAGAGTAATGACTTCACATATAGAGAGTATGCTGATTAAAAGTTGTTGAGAGTTGACAAACATAGCTTTGGTCATCGTTGCAATTAATAGGAAGTAATAAAGAAAGAGAGGTTTCACATATAAATATACTATCTTTGACATCTTTTTATGATTGTGAGCACTCATTAAAATATGACATGCTAAAGAGTTGACGTTGGACAAGCAAGACAACGTAATGGGTTATGTTTTCTTATATCCGAAATAAAGTATATTGTCATGGATCATCCAACATGTTGAGCTTGCCTTTCTCCCTCATGCTAGCCAATTCTTTGCACCAAGTAGAGATACTACTTGTGCTTCCAATACCCTTAAACCCAGTTTTGCCATGAGAGTACACCATATCTACCTATGGATTGAGTAAGATCCTTCAAGTAAGTTGTCATTGTTGCATGCAATAAAAATTGCTCTCTAAATATGTATGACTTATTTGTGTGGAGAAAATAAGCTTTATACGATCTTGTGATGTGGAAGAAATAAAAGCGACGGACTGCATAATAAAGGTCCACATCACAAGTGGCAATATAAAGTGACGTTCTTTTGCATTAAGATTTCGTGCATCCAACCAAAAGCACATGACAACCTCTGCTTCCCTCTGCGAAGGGCCTATCTTTTACTCTTATCTTCTACCCTTATGCAAGAGTCATGGTGATCTTCACCTTTCCTTTTTGCATTTTATCTTTTGGCAAGCACACTCTGTTGGAAAGATCCTGATATATATATATAGGTAAAACTGTGTCTATCATAGCTTGCCACAGAACTAGTTAAGGCTTCCTAAACATTTAACGGTTTAAAAGTAAGTAAAAAATATGAAATAAATAGGGGAGCCTCACTCTAGTATAATAAGATGATCCAACGGTGTGATTGTGAAAATATGCATTTATGTGTACTCAGCGAAAAAAACAAGCATTTCAGCTCACTGAAGGATCAATATATATTGAAACATTTGTTATTTTTGTCCAGGACACATGCAGTCATATTTTCTTAATCCCTCCGCTGGATCATGTTATATTATAGGTGTGTTGGTTCAGCATTTTTTTCATGATTTTTAAGAACTTTTACA
>NC_041391.1:213940081-213993485 GCF_002162155.2 Triticum dicoccoides
ATTATTGTTGACATTACCCTTGAGGTAAAAGGTTGGGAGGCGAAACTATAAGCCCCTATCTTTCTCTGTGTCCGATTAAAACTCCGTAACCACAAGTATTGTGTGAGTGTTAGAAATTGTGAAATACTAAATGATAGTTGAGTATGTGGACTTGCTGAAAAGCTCTTATATTCACTCTTTCTGATGTTATGATAAATTGCAATTGCCTCAATGACTGAAATTATAGTTTGTTGGTTCTCAATGAAGTTTCTGATTCATACTTGACGTTGTGAATAGATTATTACTTGAGCATAAGAAATCATATGACAATATCCATATATGTTGCTGCTTTAAGAATGATCATGATGCCCTCATGTCCGTATTTTATTTTATCTACACCTCTATCTCTAAACATGTGGACATATTTATCGTTATCGGCTTCCGCTTGAGGACAAGCGAGGTCTAAGCTTGGGGGAGTTGATACGTCCATTTTGCATCATGATTTTATATCGATATTTATTGCATTATGGGCTGTTATTACACGTTATGTCACAATACTTATGCCTATTCTCTCTTATTTTACAAGTTTTACATGAAGAGGGAGAATGCCGGCAGCTGGAATTCTGGGCTGGAAAAGGAGCAAATATTAGAGACGTATTCTACACAGCTCCAAAAGTCCTGAAACTTCATGGAAGTCATTTTTGGAATTAATAAAAATACTGAGCAGAGAAAACACCAGAGGGGGGCCACACCCTGGCCACGAGGGTGGGAGGCACGCCCTACCCCCCCTGGGCGCGCCCCCTGCCTCATGGGCCCCCTGGCAGGCCTCCGGTGCCCATCTTCTGCTATATGAAGTCTTTGGTTCGAGGAAAAATCATAAGAAAGCTTTTGGGAAGAAACTCCGCCGCCACGAGGCGGAACCTTGGCGGAACCAATCTAGGGCTCCGGCAGAGCTGTTCTGCTAGGGAAACTTCCCTTCGGGAGGGGGAAATCATCGCCATCGTCATCACTAATGATCCTCTCATCGGAGGAGGGTCAATCTCCATCAACATCTTCACCAGCACCATCTCCTCTCAAACCGTAGTTCATCTCTTGTATCCAATCTTTGTCCCAAAGCCTCAGATTGGTACCTGCGGGTTGCTAGTAGTGTTGATTACTCCTTGTAGTTGATGTTAGTTGGTTTATTTGGTGGAAGATCATATGTTCAGATCCATGCATATTAATACCCCTCTGATTATGAACATGAATATGATTTGTGAGTAGTTACGTTTGTTCCCGAGGACATGGTAGAAGTCTTGCTATAAGTAGTCATGTGAATTTGGTATTCGTTTGATATTTTGATGAGATGTATGTTGTCTTTCCTCTAGTGGTGTCATGTGAACGTCGACTACATGACACTTCACCATTATTTGGGCCTAGAGGAAGGCATTGGGAAGTAATAAGTAGATGATGGGTTGCTAGAGTGATAGAAGCTTAAACCCTAGTTTATGAGTTGCTTCGTAAGGGGTTGATTTGGACCCATATGTTTGATGCTATGGTTAGGTTTACCTTAATACTTCTTTTGTAGTTGCGGATGCTTGCAATAGGGTTTAATCATAAGTGGGATGTTTGTCCAAGGAAGGACAGCACCCAAGCACCGGTCCACCCACATACCAAATTATCAAAGTAACGAACGCGAATCATATGAGCATGATGAAAACTAGCTTGATGATAATTCCCATGTGTCCTCAGGAGCGCTTTTCTCTATATAAGAGTTTGTCCAGGCTTGTCCTTTGCTACAAAAAGGATTGGGCCATCTTGCTGCACCTTATTTACTTTTATTACTTGTTACCCGTTACAAATTACCTTATCACAAAACTACCTTTTACCAATAATTTCCGTGCTTGCAGAGAATACCTTGTTGAAAACCACTTATCATTTCCTTCTGCTCCTCGTTGGCTTCGACACTCTTACTTATCAAAAGGACTACGATAGATCCCCTATTCTTGTGGGTCATCAAAGGGCCCAGGCGGCTGCAGCCCGTAGGGGCTCGCGAGGAAGGTGCGGATGCCCGCGACCGCCTAGGTGAGGTTCCGGAGGGCAGCCGTCAAATCCTCCGGGGTGTTGACGACGGGGGCGGCGAGCAGCAGCGTCTAGGTGGCGGAGGACATCGGCGCCTAGAAGGACGGCGCCCCAGCCGGGGAAGTGGTCGGCGGCATGGTGGTGGTCGTGAAGGAAATATGCCCTAGAGGCAACAATAAAGTTGTTATTTATATTTCCTTATGTCATGATAAATGTTTATTATTCATGCTAGAATTGTATTAACTGGAAACTTAGTACATGTGTGACTACATAGACAAACAGAGTGTCCCTAGTATGCCTCTACTTGACAAGCTCGTTAATCAAAGATGGTTAAGTTTCCTGACCATAGACATGTGTTGTCATTTGATGAACGGGATCACATCATTAGAGAATGATGTGATGGACAAGACCCATCCGTTATCTTAGCATTAATGATCGTTTAGTTTTATTGCTACTCCTTTCTCCATGACTTATACATGTTCCTCTGACTATGAGATTATCCAACTCCCGAATACCGGAGGAACACTTTGTGTACTATCAAACGTCACAATGTAACTGGGTGATTATAAAGATGCTCTACAGGTGTCTCTGATGGTGTTTGTTGAGTTGGCATAGATCGAGATTAGGATTTGTCACTCCGTGTATCGGAGAGGTATCTCTGGGCCCTCTCGGTAATGCTCATCACTATAAGCCTTGCAAGCAATGTGACTAATTAGTTAGTTTCGGGATGATGCATTACAAAACGAGTAAAGAGACTTGTCGATAACAAGATTGAACTAGGTATGATGATACCGAAGATCGAATCTCGTGCAAGTAACATATCGATGACAAAGGGAGCAATGTATGTTGTTATGCGGTTTGACCGATAAAGATCTTCATAGAATATGTAGGAGCCAATATGAGCATCCAGGTTCCGCTATTGGTTATTGACCGAAGATGTGTCTCGGTCATGTCTACATAGTTCTCGAACCCGTAGGGTCCACACGCTTAACATTCGATGATGATTTGTATTATGAGTTACGTGATTTGATGACCAAAGTTTCTTCAGAGTCCCGGATGAGATCACGGACATGACGGGGAGTCTTGAAATGGTTGAGAGATAAAGATTGATATATTGGTTGATATTATTCGGACAACGGATGAGTTCCGAGAGGTACTGGATAATTATCGATGGGCCTTGGTGGGAAGAGAGGAAGGGCCAGGAGGGGCTGGCCGCCCCTCCCCCCCTTGCATTCAAATTGGACTAGGGCAAGGGGGCGGGACCCCCCCTTTCCTTCCCTTCCCCCTCTTCCTTCCTTCTTCCCCCTCTTCTTTAGGTGGAAACCTACTAGGACTTGGAGTCCTAGTAGGATTCCCCTCTCCTGGCACGCCCTAGGAGGGCCGACCGGCCTCCCTCCCCTCCTTTATATACGGGGGCAAGGGGGCACCCTAGGACACACAAGTTGATCTTTTAGCCGTGTGCGGTGCCCCCCCCCTCCACAGTTACACACCTCGGTCATATCGTCATAGTGCTTAGGCGAAGCCCTGCGTCGGTAACATTATCATCACCGTCACCATGCCGTCATGCTGACGGAACTCTCCCTCGGCCTCAACTGGATCAAGAGTATGAGGGACGTCATCGAGTTGAACGTGTGCTGAACGCGGAGGTATGAAGTCTCTAATAAGTTCTATAGCTGCGAGATGGAGGAGAATAGTTCTGTCAGTGAACATATACTCAGAATGTCTGGGTACCACAACCACTTGACTCAACTAGGAGTTAATCTTCCTGATGATAGTGTAATTAACAGAGTTCTTCAATCACTGCCACCAAGCTACAAAAGCTTCATGATGAACTATAATATGTAAGGGATGGATAAGACAATTTCCGAGCTCTTCGCGATGCTAAAGGCCATGGAGGTAGGAATCAAGAAGGAGCATCAAGTGTTGATGGTTAACAAGACCACTAGTTTCAAGAAAAGGGGCAAAGGGAAGAAGGGGAACTTCAAGAAGAATGGCAAGAAATTTGTTGCTCAAGTGAAGAAGCCCAAGTCTGGACCTAAGCCTGAGACTGAGTGCTTCTACTGCAAAGTGACTGCTCACTGGAAGCGGAACTGCCCCAAGTATTTGGTGGATAAGAAGGATGGCAAAGTGAAAGGTATATTTGATATACATGTTATTGATGTGTACCTTACTAATACTCGTAGTAGCACCTAGGTATTTGATACTGGTTTTGTTGCTCATATTTGCAACTCGAAACAGGGACTACGGATTAAATAAAGATTGGCTAAGGACGAGGTGACGATGCGCGTGGGAAATGGTTCCAAAGTCGATGTGATCGCCGTTGGCACGCTACCTCTACATCTACCTTCGGGATTAGTTTTAGACCTGAATAATTGTTACTTAGTGCCAGTGTTAAGCATGAACATTATATTTGGATCTTGTTTGATGTGAGACGGTTATTCATTTAAATAATAGAATAATGGTTGTTCTATATATATGAGTAATATCTGTTATGGTCATGCACCCTTGATGAGTGGTCTATATTTGTTGAATCTTGATCATAGTAATACACATATTCATAATATTGAAGCCAAAAGATGCAAGGTTAATAATGATAGTGCAACTTATTTGTGGCACTACCGTTTAGGTCATATAGGTGTAAAGCGCATGAAGAAACTCCATGCTGATGGGCTTTTGGAATCACCTGATTATGAATCACTTGATGCTTGCGAACCATGCCTCATGGGCAAGATGACTAAGACTCTGATCTTCGGAACAATGGAGCTAGCAACTGACTTATTGGAAATAATACATACTGATGTATGCGGTCCAATGAGTGTTGAAGCTCACGACGGGTATCGTTATTTTCTAACCTTCACAGGTGATTTGAGCAGATATGGGTATATCTACTTGATGAAACATAAGTCTGAAACATTTGAAAAGTTCAAGGAATTTCAGAGTGAAGTGGAAAATCATCATAACAAGAAAATAAAGTTTCTACGATCTGATCATGGAGGAGAATCTTTGAGTTACGAGTTTGGTCTTCATTAGAAACAATGCGGAATAGTTTCGCAATTAACGCCACCTGGAACACCACAGCATAATGGTGTGTCCGAACGTCGTAACCGCACTTTATTAGATATGGTGCGATCTATGATGTCTCTTACTGATTTACCGCTATCGTTTTGGGGATATGCTTAAGAGATGGCTGCATTCACATTAAATAGGGCACCATCTAAATCCATTGAGACGACACCGTATGAACTATGGTTTGGCAAGAAACCCAAGTTGTCATTTCTTAAAGTTTGGGGTTGCGATGCTTATGTGAAAAAACTTCAACCTAACAAGCTCGAACACAAATCGGAGAAATGTGTCTTCATAGGATACCCAAAGGAGACTGTTGGGTGCACCTTCTATCACAGATCTGAAGGCAAGATATTCCTTGCTAAGAATGGATCCTTTCTAGAGAAGGAGTTTCTCTCGAAAGAAGTGAGTGGGAGGAAAGTAGAACTTAATGAGGTACTTGTACCTACTCCCTTATTGGAAAAAAGTTCATCACAGAAATAAGTTCCAGTGATGTCTACACCAATTAGTGAGGAAGCGAACAATGATGATCAGGAAACTTTGGATCAAGTTACTACTGAACCTTGTAGGTCAACCAGAGTACGATCCGCACCAGAGTGGTACGGTAATCCTATTTTGGAGGTCATGTTGCTAGACCATGGAGAACCTACGAACTATGAGGAAGCGATGATGAGCCCAGATTCCGCGAAATGGCTTGAGGCCATGAAATTTGAGATGGGATCCATGTATGAGAACAAAGTGTGGACTTTGGTTGACTTGCTCGATGATCGGCAAGCCATAGAGAATAAATGGATCTTCAAGAAGAAGACTGACGCTGACGGTAATGTTACTGTTTACAAAGCTCGACTTGTTGCAAAAGGTTTTTGACAAATTCAAGGAGTTGAATACGATGAGACCTTCTCACCCGTACCGATGATTAAGTCTGTCTGAATCATGTTAGCAATTGCCGCATTTTATGATTACGAAATTTGGCAAATGGATGTCCAAACTGCATTCCTTAATGGATTTCTTAAAGAAGAGTTGTATATGATTTAACCAGAAGGTTTTGTCGATCCTAAAGGCGCTAACAAAGTGTGCAAGCTCCAGCGATCCATTTATGGACTGGTGCAAGCCTCTCGGAGTTGGAATATATGCTTTGATAATGTGATCAAGGCATATGGTTTTATACAGACTTTTTGAGAAGCCTCTATTTACAAGAAAGTGAGTGGGAGCTCTCTAGCATTTCTGATATTATATGTGGATGACATATTGTTGATTGGAAATGATACATAATTTTTGGATAGCATAAAAGGATACTTTGAATAAGAATTTTTCAATGAAAGACCTCAGTGAAGCTGCTTATATATTGGGCATCAAGATCTATAGAGATAGATCAAGACGCTTAATTAGAATTTGATAGAGCACATACCTTGATAAAGTTTTGAAGTTCAAAATGGATCAGTCAAAGAAAGGGTTTTGCCTGTGTTACAAGGTGTGAAATTGAGTTAGACTCAATGCCCGACCACTGCAGAAGATAGAGAGAAAATGAAAGTCATCCCCTATGCTTCAGCCATAGGTTCTATCATGTATGCAATGATGTGTACTAGACCTGATGTGTGCCTTGCTTTAAGTTTAGCAGGGAGGTACCAAAGTAATCTAGGAGTGGATTACTGGATAGCGGTCAAGAACATCCTGAAATACCTGAAAAGGACTAAGGATATGTTTCTCGTTTATGGAGGTGACAAAGAGCTCGTCATAAATGGTTACATTGATGCAAGCTTTGACACTGATCCGGATGACTCTAAGTCACAAACCGGATACGTATTCATATTGAATGGTGGAGTTGTCAGTTGGTGCAGTTCCAAGCAGAGCATCATGGCGGGATCTACGTGTGAAGCAGAGTACATAGCTGCTTCAGAAGCAGCAAATGAAGGAGTTCATATCCAATATAGGTGTCATACCTAGTGCATCGGGTCCAAGGAAAATCTTTTGTGACAATACTGGAGCAATAGCCTTGGCGAAGGAATCCAGATTTCACAAGAGAACCAAATACATCAAGAGACGCTTCAATTCCATCCGCGATTAAGTCCAGGAGGGAGACATAGAGATTTGCAAAATACACACATATCTGAATGTTGCAGACCCGTTGACTAAGCCTCTTCCATGAGCAAAACATGATCATCACCAAGACTCCATGGGTGTTAGAATCATTACAATGTAATCTAGATTATTGACTCTAGTGCAAGTGGGAGACTGAAGGAAATATGCCCTAGAGGCAATAATAAAGTTGTTATTTATATTTACTTATGTCATGATAAATGTTTATTATTCATGCTAGAATTGTATTAACCGGAAACATAGTACATGTGTGAATACATAGACAAGCAGAGTCCCTAGTATGCCTCTACTTGACTAGCTCGTTAATCAAAGATGGTTAAGTTTCCTGACCATAGACATGTGTTGTCATTTGATGAACGGGATAACATCATTAGAGAATGATGTGATGGACAAGACCCATCCGTTAGCTTAGCATTAATGATTGTTTAGTTTTATTGCTACTACTTTCTTCATGACTTATACATGTTCCTTTGACTATGAGATTATGCAACTCCCGAATACCGGAGGAACACTTTGTGTGCTATCAAATGTCACAACATAACTGGATGATTATAAAGATGCTCTACAGGTGTCTCCGATGGTGTTTGTTGAGTTGGCATAGATCGAGATTAGGATTTTTCACTCCGTGTATCGAAGAGGTATCTCTGGGCCCTCTCGGTAATGCTCATCACTATAAGCCTTGCAAGAAATGTGATTAATGAGTTAGTTGCGGGATGATGCATTAGGGAACGAGTAAAGAGACTTGCCGGTAACGAGATTGAACAAGGTATGATGATATCGACAATCGAATCTCCGGCAAGTAACATACCGATGACAAAGGGAACAACGTATGTTGTTATGCGGTTTGACTGATAAAGATCTTCGTAGAATATGTAGGAGCCAATATGAGCATCCAGGTTCCGCTATTGGTTATTGACCAAAGATGTGTCTCGGTCATGTCCACATAGTTCTCGAACACGTAGGGTCTGCACGCTTAACGTTCGATGACGATTTGTATTATGAGTTACGTGATTTGATGACCGAAGTTTGTTCAGAGTCCCGGGTGAGATCACGGACATGACGAGGAGTCTCGAAATGTTCGAGACATAAAGATTGATATATTGGACGATATTATTCGGACACCAGATGAGTTTCGAGAGGTACCGGATAATTATCAGAGTGTTGAAGGGTTACTGAAACCCCCCCGGGGGAACTAATCGGCCTTGATGGGCCTTAGTGGGAAGAGAGGAAGGGCCATGAGGGGATGGTCGCACGCCCCGCCCCCCTTGGGTCCGAATTGGACTAGGGGAAAAGGGCGGCGCCCCCCTTTCCTTCCCTTCCCCCTCTTCCTTCCTTCTTCCCCCTCTTCCTTAGGTGGAAACCTACTAGGACTTGGAGTCCTAGTAGGATTCCCCTCTCCTGGCGTGCCCTAGGAGGGCCGGCCGGCCTCCCCTCCCCTCCTTTATATACGGGGGCAAGGGGGCACCCTAGGACACACAAGTTGATCTTTTAGCCGTGTGTGGTGCCCCCTCCATAGTTACACACTTCGATCATATCGTCATAGTGCTTAGGCGAAGCCCTGCGCCGGTAACATCATCATCACCATCACCACGCTGTCGTGCTAATGGAACTCTCCCTCGGCCTCAACTGGATCAAGAGTACGAGGGATGTCATCGAGCTAAACGTGTGCTGAACGCAGAGGTGCCATATGTTCAGTGCTTGCATCGGTTGGATCGCAAAGACGTTCGACTACATCAACCCCTTTATTAAACACTTATGCTTTCGGTCTACGAGGGTACGTGGACACACTCTCCCCTCTCATTGCTATGCATCTCCTAGATTGATCTTGCGTGATTGTAGGAATTTTTTTGAAATTACTGCGTTCCCCAACAGGTCGGCGGCAGCGGAAGCGTGGTGGTGGGAAGAGGTGTAGACATGATCGATCCTGAGACAGTTGATACCAGATTGATAGGAGCTGGGATCCTACCAGGCCTAGCCCTTAGGTTGTAGGGGTGGAAGGGAGGGTGGCGAGTAGCTGGGCGCGAGCGACAGCGCGAGCGGCTCCGTGGTCGCATGGAGGAGGAGGAGACGGCTCAGTAGCCAGCTAGGGTTAGGGTCCCGGCTCCTATAGGGAGCCAGGCAATAGTTATGACTTATTGCTTAATTCCGAAACATGGCCTTACAAGTGTTTATATAATCCTCGATGAGCTAAAAAAGATAAAGATAATTCGGGCCAAGCCCCTAACTAGATGCGTCATTGGGCCTCCTCCGGCTATACGTGACGCCAGTCATAACAATTTAACTCTCTTGTTTTCTGAATCAATTTAACTGTGTTGGTCATACAATTCCCTCAGAGCAAGAGCAAATTCAACAAGGCAATACAACAAAACATAGAGCAGCTAATGTTAAATTTAGCTTGGTTGCACCCTAAGATGCTCCATGTTTGGAGGGAAAGACCCTAAGCTTGGGGATGCCCAAGGCACCGCAAGGTAATATTCAAGGAAGACTCAAGCGCTTAAGCTTGGGGATGCCCCGGAAGGCATCCCCTCTTTCGTCTTCAAAACCATCGGTATACCTTAATCGAAGCTATATTTTTATTCGTCACATGATATGTGTTTTGCTTGGAGTGCATTTTCATTTTACGTGTTGTTTGAATAAAATCATTGGGTCTGAAATCTTGAATGAGAGAGAGTCCTCCCATGGCTAGTTAATTATTTGACTACTCATTGTTCTTCAGTTATATCTTTTTGGAGTAGTTTGTCATTTACTCACGTGCTTCACTTATATCCTATGAGTAAATGGTTGAATGAATTGAATATCATAGATCTGAAATTATATATGCTTCATATGATTATCCCATGGGGAGTAATGACTTCACATATAATAAGTATAGGTGGTAAAATTTTATTGAAAGTTAGCAAACTCAACATTGGTCACTTGAACAATTCAAGAAAGAATATTGAAGGAAGAGAGATTTCACATATAAATATACTATCTTGGACATCTTCTATGATTGTGAGCCCCATTAATTATTTTCAAACTTGAGCAAATTAGTTGAAGTTGGGCAAGGAAGACAACGTAATGAGTTATGTTTGGATATATTTGTATATAAGTTATATTGTTATGGATCCTCCAACATGTGGTGCTTGCTTAGGATCTTTTTCTAGCCAAACTTTTGTACTAAGTAGAGATACTACTTGTGCGTCCAAAACCCTTAAACCCAGCTTCATTCCATGAGTGTCCACCATATCTACCTATGGATTGGATAAGATCCTTCAAGTAAGTTGTCATTGGTGCAAAAAGCAATAAAAATTGCTCCTAAATATGTATGATATTTTATTGTAAGGGAAAATATACGAACTTGTGGTGGTAAAGAAATAAAAGCGACTGACTGCATAATAAAGGTTGATCCTGTCCTTCTCAGTTTCAGTGGAACTTAATAATATCATCTCTCATTATTTTTGTCCCCGTTTATTTTATATCATATGAAGTTGTTTACACATTGATATCTTTTTGCAGAAAGGAATGCATATATTGGACACTTTACTGGAGGTTTAGTTCATCTGGTATTGTCTTAACTAACTGTGAATTTACATTAGTCTATCATTACAAAATGCTTTGTTTTCTTCTTCCGGCTGGCATGCTTTGTGACTTTACCACTTCTCCAAGATGGAAATATATTTGCTTATGACTATTCTAATTGTTCTCATTGTTGCTTTCCCTCTTGACTACTCATATGCATGATATGTCTTATCATTCTCAAACTTCTTATATCACATTTTATTTTACTTGGTCGTTGCATCTAGGAATTTTTTGTGTAAATAGATCTACCATTGATATATATGTTGCAATAGTAACTTTAAACCTTTCCGCAATACAAAACAATAGTTACTTTAAACCATATGCAAACCCTTTATACATGAATTTTTCTGGTTTTATCACTTTCCATTGTCCACTGATGAATAGAACCTTGCACCTGTCTTGAGATTATTTCATGGGTGAGCTAGGTTCATCACTAAGATTTTGTCTCACTAGCATATCATGAGCCCATTCATTATGAAATATTAAGCCTTTGTGATAAATACTGGGAGCACATATTATTACAAGTGAACTACTTGTAGCTCTTCACTTTGTTGGTCAAGTAATTATCAAATGAAGCAACTTTGTTTGTTCTGCCTCTGCATGGTGTCATTTTAACCAGATCCACCTTGGTTCGGTATGTGATTTATAATCACATCTCATGCTATACTAAAATTGCAATCGTGCCTTCTGAGACATCTTTTCGAGGGAAACAAACAAATAGTTTGCCTCTACACCTATGAATGTACTGTCCTATGCATACCATTGGTTACTGTCATGGAATTGTCATGGCAGATGTCCTAGTGTGAGGACTTACTCGTGAGCCCAACGCATCTATGTGGTAGCTTGAGAGGGGTTGAGCGGAATCGAGGGAGCAACACGCAAGACAAAGATTTAGACAGCTTCGGGCCCCGGGAAACATCATCTGGTAATAACCCTACATGTTGTTTGTGGCTAGGTCTCATTATCATCACGAGGGAGTCACCGTAAACCGTCTCTCCCAGTTATGTCTAGCCCTAAGATTCTTTCTTCTTGCTTGTCCCTCTTTGGGGAGCCCTGCCCCTCCTTATATATGTTGAAGGGGCGGGTTACATGTGGAGTCCAACTCGGACTTAAGACTTAACTATTCTGACTTCTCTTTATGGGCTTCATGACGTCTCGGGCTTCATAACCCTTGGCAACCCAGTTATCACTGTCTGCCAGTTTAAGATGGTCTGCCGGTTTATGACTTCCTGCCAGTTTATGAACTGACTTAACACCTGTCGGGTTATCATCTGACTTGACTCCTGTCGGTTTACCGTCTGTCTTAGCCATCTGTCTTAACTGTCCGTCTTAACTGTCTGCCGGTTTACCAAGTCCCCACCGGTTTACAACTCCAGCCGGGTCATACCGCGGGGTATATCCTCGACATTAGCCCCCAGTTTAATTTGGATTTATCCATGTTAAACTGATCCTGAGCATCTTTAAATCATTGTCATTTCCTTCTAGAAAATCCGGGTCAATAGGCCAGCTTCATAATCAATTTGCTGACATTGGTTTGTCACAGAGAAATATTGTGAAGAATAACTTCTTTGACTCAGCTCCCAATGCTTAACAAAAATATTGGTCTTTGAAATACTCATCTGATCTTCCGTCGGTTTAAGAATGTAGAACTTGCCGGTTTACAAATATTGATGGCACTAGATCATAACTTTTTGTTAATATCAGCTTTTGAAAATATACCTCTTATATGCCTATCACTTGTAGCCCTCAAATCTTAAGAAGGTAACGTAGTAACCTCTTAATATTTTCTTTAATATGAATGTCACAAGCTTGAAGAAATCCAGGTTGTTCATCTCAATCACTAGTAAGAACTGAGTATTCCACATATGTAGCCCCCAAGTGCCGGGTTGTCATGCTTGCAGCAACCTGGGACTTGTAATTTCCAGATGCTCATAAAAACTTCAACCAGTATTGCCCCCAAGGGCTGGGTCATTATGCAAATAATGAGCAGGGACTTTGAAAATATGATCATGTAGACTTCAACAGCAATGTGTAGCCCCCAAGGGCCGGCTCAGTAAGATAATATTGAGCTGGGACTTTATATATACTTCAATGAAAATAACATCATATGATGTAACCCCCATCATGGGGCTTGAATCCATGTCCACAAGGTTAAAAACCTTGTGATTTTCAACTAAGCAGTGGACCCTTCAATATAATGGATAAAAAGCTTTGTACCTTGAATAGTTGACAGGAGCAATTGGTAGCCCACAAGGGTCGGCCGGCTCATTATGATGTGATGAGTCGGGTCTTCAATAAGGTGAGCAAACAATAATTTTGCATTAGCCCCCAAGTGTCATG
This sequence comes from Triticum dicoccoides, assembly GCF_002162155.2. NCBI lineage: Eukaryota > Viridiplantae > Streptophyta > Magnoliopsida > Poales > Poaceae > Triticum > Triticum dicoccoides. Next base: position 213,953,183 of record NC_041391.1, read on the forward strand.
TTGCATGCTTGCAGCGACATGAGACTTGCATATTTGATGTAATATCAACAGAAATAATGTAGCCCCAAGTGCCGGGTCATAAGCCTGCAACGACTCGGGACTATTCCTTCAACTGTAGAATAAAGCATATCCATTGATAATATGATAGCCATTGTGCTAAAGCGACTTTGAAAACCTTAATCATAATACTGGTTATTGATAACCATAATAAAAATCCAGCCATGTTGGCTATTAAAGATTTGAATAATATACCCAATGATTTATAAGCGCATGATTCCAATGGCGCAATCCAAATATATACTGGCAACTTATAGTCCAAAGCCAGGCTGGGTTAATAAACGCCGGTGATTTATAGTTATGCTTTATTCAACCTGTTTCTGTGATATTGAATCACATTGTTGGTTTACCAACTTTCCTGTAGTAAGGGTGATCCAAATCTGGAGTATTGATAACTCCCACCATGCTTTGCTGGTAATTCCCACCATGCTTTGCTGGTTTATAATGAAGCCATGCCGGGTTATAATAAACACCGGATGATCATCCTGGCGACTTATAGTCAAAGCCAGGCCGGGTTAACAAACACTGGTTTACAGTTGGTTGTGTACTAACAACTTATAGTTGAAAGTCAAGCCGAGTTAACAAACACCGGATTATATTAATGACTTATAGTCAGGCCGGGTCAATAGACGCCAATTTATCATAAAACCTTATCAAAGGAGAAAAGACTTTGACAAATAAAAGCAAATGAAAACTTGTAGTCGAGGCTTTTCAAGGGCTGCCAGGCCCAAATTCGAGGCTTTTCATGGGCTACCAGGCCACTGAGTTAAACCATTTTACAAAGCCTTTTAAGATGGGCCTCCAATTAACCAATCGTCGTTTTAACTTTGACAAGTTCAAGGTCTGTATAAGATTGACTTGTCAAACGTTCGGCGTGTCATACCAGGATTACCTGGATAGGAGTGGCTTACTTGATGAAGGCAGGTTAACCCGGGGTTTTAGGTGAATACACCAGGCTTCTAAGCCGTGGCTTGATGGCCAATTACAAGGGTCCTTTCAAACTCTTTGTTGCTTTGCACAAAGAGCCCCCAAGTAACTTTGTGAGATGTGCTCAATGGGTGTCTATGTTTGAGTTGGTGCTTTTTGCAACACTCTCTTTGACCCCTAATTGATTTCCCTGGTGGCCTTATGCCGATCAAGAGGTGTAGCTATGGTTCGAATATGACCAAGCCCCCAAGTGATCAATAATATGATAAGCCAATAAGGCAGGATACCCATGTTTGAAGCGCGCATCATGGCAACAGGTCCTCTTCGGCAATCTTTAACTTTTTGCAAGAGATAAATTCTTCTTGAACCGGGATTTTGAACCGGATATTGAGAGCTTCAAAGCTTTATGGGAGACATCTTTCCCTTGAACCAGATTTTAAACCGGAATCTTCATTTTTAGCCGGAAATTTTCTGACAGCCTTTAACCTCGAACTTGCAAAAAGTTAATTCCTTTTTGAACCAGAAATTCTTAAACCGGATTTGAGAGCTTCAGTGAGACTGACTTCCTTTGAACCGGATTTTAAACCTGATATTTGAGAGCTTCAACGCTTTATGCGAGAGAGATATCTCTTGAACTAGATTTTGAACCAGAATCCTTTCTGATGACCCGGAACTTCTATTGAGCTGGGATTTTGTCATATACTTTTTGACCCGGAAATTCTCTGACGGCCTTTAAATTTTCATCAATATAGCAGTAGCCTCCGGGACCGGGTTATCTTTCCCTCCATCGTCCTGGCGTTCTTACATTCGCTTAAACTGGCAAGATTAGCTGAGTCATGTCATCATAGCCCTCGAGTCTTAAGACGACTCAAGGAGTTGTTTTGAGATTCTCCATATTTAACCATAGTAGAAGGTTATCATTGGTGTTGATAACACGATGTAAATCCACAGAAGGTTGAGGTGACTGCGACGGGTTATAAATGATCCCGTATGAGCCGTGTCAGCAACTCGGCCAATGGTTCCTTCCAACTGGCTGTTTGAAGTGGACCAACTGTAGTGGTAGCGATTTGTGCGCATGTCCATTGATCCATCCAGTGCAGATGGCGGCTGAATGATAATTTGCATCCAAGGTATTGGAAGAAAAACCGGGCTACCCAAGCAGTGACTTGCTCATACTCAATAAACAGCTCATGCAGACAGGTGCGGCCCGGTGTGTTGATGTAGACCAGAGCACAAGGGCGGTAGCGTAAGCACTTCCATTGAGCACAACAACACAAGTGCAAAATGACAATGCGATGCACTCCATATCCGTGATATAACTCCACTTCGGTGGTGAATAATTGTTTTGATGTATTTGGATGGCAGATGATCTCACCATGTCTGCCATGAACATGGAACAATTTGTCCCGTGCATAAAAACATTAAAAGGCAGAATAATGTTTCTAGAAGAAATTAAAGTATAATAATGAAATAAATAAAGCAGATAGCACCTGGTATTTTTGTCGAACAAACGCTATCAGCGTAAACTGGTTTTAGATAACCAGAACAATCAGACCTCCGGGTGACTCGAAGATACCCATAATAACCGATGTGTATATTCATCAACACGCGCCAGGTTAGCATCAGCCTGTTGGACTTGACTTGTATATATTCTGCTTCTTACAACTTGCACCATAAGTGGCCCGTAGGAATAGCATTAGCAAACCGGCGGCAGGTTGGAGAGGCACCGGCAGCTCAGAAAAAAGGCCGTGAAGGCGACTGGAAGTGGAAGCCGGCGATGACAACTTTAGGCACAGGCGAAGCATAGCGCTCGCGGCGACTTATGGCCATAGTGGTGAGTGCTAGAGAGCGGCTTGAGGAGGAGGCCTCAGAGTGGTAGAGGAGGAGCGTGGCGACTTGAGGTGCAACGACAGAAGCAACACGGAGTGGCGACTCAGTAATAGCATAAGCCGGCCCAGAGGCTCCGGTTCAAGACAGAGGCGCCGGTGGGTTACGGCCTCGGTGGTTTCAAACGAAGGGTGACTCGGCGACGTGCACCCGGGGAGGCAAGGCGAATGCTCTCAATGGCAGCAGGGTCGGCCGTGACACAGGGCGGCTGAGCACCGGTGGGCTCAAGATAAGGAGCAGCAGCAGCGGCCGGCCACGGTAGAACCCCGGCGGTTTGAGCAGAGGTCCTCGGGAGGAGCCCCAATGCGGATGGGCGTGGAGTAACTCAGCGGCTGAGAGTCACGGCGGTTTTGCGGAAGATGAAGGGCGCGACAGAGCAACTGGGTGCAACGCGGGAGGCGGCCGCGAGCAGTGACATGGCCCGGGAGCGAGGAGGAAGTGCGCGGGCGGCCCGAGCTGTGAACCGGCGGGCATGGTTGGCGGAGTGCGGCAGGCGGCGATTCAGCCCCGCTACGGCTCCCTGAATCCACGTATATCTGGTCACCATTCAATTCATTTGGAGCATATTGGACTATATATCTCGTCCAAGAGATGGCAATGGGCGATCTGGCGCGCCTGGGAAATAGGTAGCAAAGGAAGATGACGTTGTCGGCGGTTTGTGGTTTGACCGCTCCCTAATCACATAACACACTGCAAAAACTTCCTATCATTTCCTCCTTGGCCGGAGATCAACCCGGCGATGGCTCAGCGTGCGTCTGCAATAACGAGTTGAAAATAGAAAAGGTGGGCGCCAGGCAGATGGTAACCCGTCAGCGGTGTGGAAACAAGCCACGGTGGCGGCTCGATGAGGCACGAAGTGCTTGTGGTGACTCGGAGATGGCGTCAGATGGACAATCGGAGAAGCAGAGGTGGCTTCAGGCCGTGGAGGCGGCAGGCAGCTCAGGACCGGTCAACAGAGGCACGCCGGTAGGCCCGCGGTGAAAGCGGTGACTCACAGTGTGGCGGTTTGAGGATGCTGACAGACTGGCACAGCCGACCGCGGGAGACCGGGACGACCCTGCAATGGCGGCTCAAGGCCAAGGCCAGCAGAGCTGTGGAACGCCCGGAAGATCTAGACGGGCGAAGATAAAGCGGAGGCCGAGGGGCAGGGCTCCGCGGCGGTTCATTGGCAACCCGTGACTCGAGGTCGAAGCAGCTCGGAGTCGAACGGATCGGCGAACACGGAGTGGTCTCGATGGTGACTCGGCGGCGGTTCGCCCACAAAGGGGGTGGAGTGAGGCGGATCAGCCATGGCGGGGCCGGCTCAGAGTAACGCGACATAAGAAAACGACGCCGCAGAGACGGTGCCGGACCAACACTGGCGCGAAGCTGAGCCGGATTGAGGCCTCGGGAGCCTCTTGGATTTGATAATGGGGGAGGCGGAGCCGCTTTAGTCACTGGCGTACGGGCAGTTTAACGGCGGCCACAGGGCGGCTCTCTGACGGTGCGTCCACAGCAGCTCACGGACGGGTTTCGTCAATGGTCAAAGCCGGGGCGGACAGGGGCTTGACCCGGCGACGCCTCAGCAACGAAGTCGTGAAGGTGACTAAGGACGAGGCAGCTACTCGGCCATAGCAAAGGTAGCGGCTGTAGATGGTTTGATGCATCGCGAGGCAAAGATGGCTCACAGAGGCAAGCTACAACGATGGTGACTTGGCACGGCAGTGGCTAGTGATCCGGTCGCGAGGTTGTGGCGAGGGCGATTTAACTCGAAAGCCCTCTATGAAGCTGCGGGGGAGTAGAGGAGTTGGTCAGCCGGCCCGGCTGCCTGCTAGCCTCGCCCGCATCCGGCCAGCATCCGGCCAGTGACCGAGGGCATAGACAGCATCGAGCAGCGCAGAGCAGACGTGGCATGCTGGGGGCACCAAGGCCGAGCGCGGCCGAGGGGCGACCAGCGACCCGACGGAGGAGGTAACATGGACGGAGCGCACGAGGACGAGGGAGAGCAGGCAGACACGTGCGTAGGTGGGCGCGGCCGCAGGGGGCCACGAGGACGCGCAGTGCCGCGGGAGCCAGGCCCGGCGCTACGCACGCGCGGGCGCGCAGGAAGCCGTATCCAGGCGCAGGTACATGCCGCAACAGCTTTATGGTGGTCGATGGTTAGGCACTGAGTCTGTGCCGGTTCAAAAACAACAGGTTTTAGAAGACGACTTGAGGCAGGAGATGTTAATATGTTCATAGATCGATGATTTGATAACGGAGTCATGCGACCAGCGGAGTAGACCGAGTCATGATGTACTGTAGTTTTCTTTCCTCCCTCTTTAGCCGGGATAATCTTTCTTTTGTGTTGGCAGATGTAACAGGAATTAAATCCGATCTGAGGCGTGGCTGCCGCTGAGTCCTCCTAATGAAAACGCGGCCGGCCTACTGCAGTTTTCGTTGGCGACCTCGGGCAGAGGCGGAGATACGGTGGCAGCAACTCAACACGCTGTGACTTGATGTATGATCTGGATCCTTCTCCGGGTTATCTTTTGGATTGATTCCCACGGTCGTTGTAAAAGTTGGTTCCTTCAGGGCTTTCAGCGTAACCATAATTCTTCTCCGTCTTGCATCTCATGGATTGTGAAAGCTGGACTAGCGAACTCACAGCTGATGCGAATCCTTCAGAACTGGTTCCTCCTTATCCGAAAAAACTGCAAACATCTTGATCCTTAGAAGAGGTCCCTCCAAGAACTCAACACCACCATGCGCTTGCCCCATGGTGGGCGCCAACTGTCGTGGAATTGTCACGGCAGATGTCCTAGTGTGAGGACTTAGTCGTGAGGCCAACGCATCTATGTGGTAGCTTGAGAGGGGTTGAGCGGAATCGAGAGACGCAACACGCAAGACAAAGATTTAGACAGCTTCGGGCCCCGGGAAACATCATCCGGTAATAACCCTACATGATGTATGTGGCTAGGTCTCATTATCATCACGAGGGAGTCGCGGTAAACCGGCTCTCCAAGTTATGTCTAGCCCTAAGATTGTTTCTTCTTGCTTGTCCCTCTTTGGGGAGCCCTGCCCCTCCTTATATATGTTGAAGGGGCGGGTTACATGTGGAGTCCAACTCGGACTTAAGACTTAACTATTCTGACTTCTCTTTATGGGCTTCATGACGTCTCGGGATTCATGACCCTTGGCAAGCCAGTTATCACTGTTTGCCAGTTTAAGATGGTCTGACGGTTTAAGATGGCCTGCCGGTTTAAGATGGTATGTCGGTTTAAGATGGTATGCCGGTTTAAGATGGTCTGCCGGTTTAAGATGGTCTGCCGGTTTATGACTTCCTGCCAGTTTATGAACTAACTTAACACTTGTCGAGTTATCATCTGACTTGACTCCTGCTGGTTTACCACCAGCCAGTTTACCGTCTGTCTTAGCCATCTGTCTTAACTGTCCATCTTAACCGTCCGCCGGTTTACCAAGTCCCCGCCAGTTTACAACTCCAGCCGGGTCATACCGCGGGGTATATCCCCGACAGTTGCCGTGCGTGGCATCCTATACAGACTGTTGTATGAATATCATCACCTTTTTAAGTTGATTTGCATTCAGAGGTATGTACTACTATTTTCTTTAGACATATAACAATTAATGGATCAATAGAATGTGCACAGCTCTGTTTCTATAGTTATTTTGCCCTTCAGAATTTTTTCTACCTACTTAATGGTTGTCGTTCAGAATTTAGATGTTTTCTGGATGAAAATGATGTTTCATTCTTTTAGCAGTTCACTGGATAGTCCAAAATCTCTTTGACATAGTTAAATATTCGTTAGTAAGTCAGCAATGGTTGTTCATAACTAATCGCGCATGCATGTTTAGTTATGTACCGTGGTCTGCAAGAAGTTTCCTACTGTTCCACTATTCATCTATGCATCTTATCAGTAGATGCTTATTTCTTTAATCATCTTGATTATTTGACCAACTAATGGTTCAATTCCACTTTGATGCTTGAATGTCCCGAAAAGAAGGTAAAGATGTAATGTCCCGAAAAGAAGGTAAATATGCACCTTGTTAAGGTTACAATTTTTTTTCTTACTTCTATAGTTGTACTCAGTTCCTAAAGTCCTTTCAAGCTTTCTATTCTTATGGATATCTGCATTTCCGAACATTTTCCCAAGTTATAGATTTGGAGTAACCAGTATGATTGGGTTCTCCATTAGACATTATCTACAATCTCCCCGACATTTCTTATTTCATATGCAAATAGCTAACTGATGTAACATGATTATTTTTGGGTGTAGCTCTACTTTTTCAAGGATGTTGTTCATAGCTATAATGTTTTTGATCTTCTCAATCGGAGGTCATATGCAAATTCCACGGCCTATACAAGAAGCAAGACAGAAGTTTGGGCCAGATTCAGGCTGAATCCGAGTTGGACTGGAACTAGAGCTGTGGGACGTGAATTGATGTAATTTTCTTGTAAGGAAAGCCTAGATGAATCCTTCACTTGTACGGGAAGTCCAGCTGCCTCTTATTTATGTTAGAGGTGACGGCCGATTGAAACAACACACAATCGAACAAATCAATATACTACTTTTTCATCTACGTTTTATCTCTCCACCATTTTTCTCTCTCATTCTTCGTTGTTTCTCGAGTTTGAGAGCTGCGAATCCCGAGGCTCTAGGGGTGAGCGAATCAACCTAGGGCAGCCCATTGCCGCCCCATTCCCTGACGGGGTCCCTCCCGGCGTGCGAGGTTTCGGGTCTCAAATGCACTCGCCGGTTGTCCAGCGTATCGTAAATGTCGGTCGGGTCTCCTTCGACGTCAACTGCGGTGCATCACCCCCGGTGTCGAGGGTACACATGACGTGTTCGTGTGTCAACACACTTTTTGGCGACTCCGCTGGGGACTGAAGATCAATCATCATTATCCACCATGTCCGATCTTCCCAAGCCATCTGAGGTAGACGCTGATAACATCATTAAGCCCTGTCTTGATGAGATATTGGCCGACCATCGCCAAATCCATGAGGAGTACAAGAAGGCGTGTGAAGAGAAGGATTTGCAAGTAAATGGTTTGGCCTTAGACGCTCGGACGATGAGGGTGATATTTATGGTACCGGATTTATTTGGCCATCTAAGTCCAAACCATTTACTTGCAATAATCTGAAACCAATTCATAAGAATCATGATGAAGAGATGAAGTTTACTTTTAACATTGCTAAATGTGATAGAATATTTGATGCTTTGCTATAGGCTAAGATCATTAGGATATCTCATACTTTACTGCCGTTTGAAGAGCTGAAATGGCGTGCTTATTGCAAGTATCATAATTCTTTTTCTCATGCCACTAACGATTGTAATGTTTTTCGACGATAGATATAATTGGCCATTAATGACGGACGATTGATTTTTTCTGAGATGCAAGTTGACAAACAGCCTTTTCCAATGAATAACATAGATTTGGAGGGAAAGAAGCTGCTCATTCGGCCGAAGGTAGTCGAATCTTCTAATAAAGCTAATGTCATAGTTGGTGAGCCCAGGAAAGACAAGGCAGGCGACAAGGTCTTGGGGAGACAGGTTGTGCTTGACAAGCAACCCGATGGCAAGGAGATAATCAAGATCACCATCAAGAATCCTACACTCGGGGGGGGCAACCACAAGTGCGCAAGAGAACACTCATATCAAATTTATTAAGCCCAAGAGTCAAGAGGTTGGCAAGTGGAAGACGAATGAAGCTAAAGTGCAGCGCAAGAAAATCAAGCCAACTTTTGACATGTTGTTGTCCAAGTATGCCAATCAAGCGGCCGGTTCTACCTCTAACCGGTCATCAAATTTGAAGCGCTCAAGGTCACCTCCTCGAGAAGAATTTCAGCATCATGCAAGGCCATACGGGTCATGGGCACCGGGACCATGGATGGCGCCACCTCCCTATGCGCCATACTACATGGTAGGCTTCAATGGAGGATGGGGGCAGCCCCTAATGGCCCCTTATGCTTTTCATCCGGGTTGGGCAGAACCAAGGAGGTCTGTTCATGAGAGACTTTCTTATCCCACACGGGGCCGTTTGAACAATAGTGTCAATCGGCCAATGCAAGATAAAAGAAAAGAGTCGGCAAGCAAGAATGGCGTGTTAAGTCACCAAGTGCTGCAACGGTCGAGTCAGGCAAAGGCAAGGAAAAAATCGATGCCGACTCACTCATCTTGGGCACCGAAACATTCGCCATACAGCAGCCAATTATTCATAGCAATCCGACTGAGCCAATACTTGCTATCGTGCCAAAGCACTTGGCTAATGACCATGAAACAAGCACCAGCCAAGTAAAGATGAGAGATCCTAAGTACACTCAGCCAAAGTGGTGTCCTCCAGGGCTAACAAAGACACAAAATAGGAAACTACAGAGGTTAAGGAGTCAAGAGATGACAGAACAAGAGGCCGAGAAGCAAAGGGATAAGTTGTTCAATGACACTCGGCCCATGGTACCTACAAAAAAAGTGTGGAGGCCTAAACAAATACAAGATGCAGTGGCTTCTAAACCTTTCACAGCAGCACCTGCGCCACCAAAGGAGGACGATGCGGCATCTATTGCATCGTTTGCGACACTTCTTACTTCTCCTTCACTCGGACAGATTTCAGAATCGGTGGGTGCACTTGAAGAAGAGGATGATATGTTGGATTATGAGTCTACACCGGTTCATGAAGGTATGGATATCAATATGGTATATTACTTACCTGCTAAGTTTTGTGCTGTAGATGAGGAAGGGAAAGTGGCTCAGCTGGATTTTGTCCCTAAAAATGCAATATTCGAGAAGCCAAAAGACCCAGTAACGCATCTGAAACCGTTGTATCTCAGAGGTCATATAAATGGATCACCGCTCACTCGGATGCTTGTTGATGGTGGCGCTATGGTGAATCTTATGCCGTATTCGGTCTTCAAAAAATTGGGGCTGCATGATGAAGAGTTGATAAAGACCAACATGGTGCTCAATGGATTTGAAGGCAAATAGAAAACTAAAGCCAAAGGTGTGACGTATGTGGAGCTCACGGTGGGAAGTAAAACTTTGGCTACTGCATTCTTTGTTGCCGAGGTGCAAGGTAACTACAATGTGATATTAGGCCGTGATTGGGTTCATGAAAACCAATGTGTGTCATCTACTATGCACCAGTTTTTAATCCAGTGGGTTGATGATGAAGTGGAAGTCATTCATGCGGATAACTCGGCTTGTGTTGCTTTGGTCGATGCGTTGGTGGATTCGCAGCATCCTAATGCTACTTTCTTGATGGGCGTGACTTATCAGAGTTTGATTTTCTTAGCGCCACAAGAAGTGGTTTCGTGCCCGTTTCTTTAAAGCCAGTTGGCAATAATCGGCTCCAAGGTATGATGTATTTAAATGGATCCTAACTCAGAGTGGTTACAAAAGCGTCTTATAGAATATCGGTCCAATGAGAACGATGTGTATGAGTCCATAAAAGAGTTAGATGATATGGATAAATTAGGACAGGGTTTTACATCGGCTGATCCATTAGAAGAGATAGATATAGGATATGGTTCAATTCCTAGGCTGACATTTGTAAACAAAAATTTAAGAGCTGATCATAAAGCTAAGTTGATCGAGCTATTGAAAGAATATGTTTGTTGCTTTGCATTGGAATATCATGAGATGTCGGGTTTAAGCCAAGAGCTTGTGGAGCATCGGTTACCTATAAAGGCTGGTTTTAGACCGTTCAAGCAATCGGCTAGAAAGTTTAATCAAAAAACATATGACCGGATCAAGGAAGAGATCGGTCGTTTGCTTAAAGCTAATTTTATTAGACCTTGCAAGTATGGCGAGTGGATTTCTAACATTGTACCAGTAGAGAAGAAAGTCTTCGGCAAGTTGAGGGTATGCATTGATTTCAGAGATTTGAATAGAGCTACACCTAAAGATGAGTATCCCATGCCAATAGCCGATATGCTTGTTACTGATGCTTCTGGACATAAGGTCATTAGCTTTCTTGATGGTAACGCGGGGTATAACCAGATTTTTATGGCCGAAGAGGACATGTCCAAAACGGCTTTTCGATGTCCTGGTTCCGTTGGTTTCTTTGAGTGGACAGTGATGACCTTTGGATCAAAAAATATCAGTGCCACGTATCAAAGGGCTATGAATTTAACTTTTCATGATTTACTTGGTGTTATACTTGAGGTTTATATTGATGATATTGTTGTCAAATCAGATGCTTTCGAATCTCATCTAGCCGATTTGCGTTTAGCTTTTGAGAGAATGAAAAAGTATGGACTAAAGATGAATCCTTTGAAGTGTGCATTCGGCGTGTCAGCCGGTAAGTTTTTGGGTTTCATTATTCATGAAGATGGCACAGAAATTGATCTCAAAAAGATAGAGGCCATACAGAAAGTAGAGGCTCCAGCATGCAAGAGAGATATGCAAAAGTTCCTTGGCAAGGTCAATTATTTCAGAAGGTTCATAGCTAATCTGTCAGGGAAAGTTGATGCATTTACTCCTATCCTTCGGTTAAAGAATGATGTTGATTTCACTTGGGGGCAATACAGCAAGAGGCATTTAATATGATCAAGAACTATTTGTGCACTCCTCCGGTGATGAAAGCCAAGAAAACTGCATGACCAAATCCGACTAGAAGTTAAAGATGATCTCGTAAAGTATTGAAGATGACCTTATTTGGAAAAATGATCAACAGAAGAGTTGTTCATCTCGTTGAGGCGCACAAAATTGATATTTTGGTCTTCCAATCAGAGGTCATATGCAAATTCCACGGCATGTACAAGAAGTAAGACAGAAGTTTGGGCCAGATTTGGGTTGAATCCGAGTTGGAGTGGAACTAGAGTTGTGGGACATGAATTGATGTAATTTTCTTGTAAGGAAAGCCTAGATGAATCCTTTACTTGTACGGGAAGTGCAGCCGCCTCTTATATATGTTAGAGGTGACGGCCGATTGAAACAATACACAATTGAACAAATCAATATACTACTTTTTCATCCATGTTTTATCTCTCCACCGTTTTTCTCTCGTTCTTCGCAGTTTCTCGAGTTTGACAGCTATCAATCCAAGGCTCTACAGGCGAGCGAATCGACCTAGGGAAGCCCACTGCCGCCGCACTCCCTGACTGGGTCCTGTCGGTGTCAAAACCGGCGGACCTCGGGTAGGGGGTCCCGATCTGTGCATCAAGGCTGATGGTAACAAGAAGTAAGGGACACAGATGTTTACCCGGGTTCGAGCCCTCTCGATGGAGGTAAAACCCTACTTCCTGCTTGATTAATATTGATGATATGGGTAGTACAAGAGTAGATCTACCACGATATCGTAGAGGCTAAACCCTAGGAGCTAGCCTATGATGGTATGATTGTAATTGTGATCAGCCCTCTAAGGACCAACCTCTCCGGTTTATATAGACACCGGAGAGGGCTAGGGTTTACATGGAGTCGGTTACAAGGAAGGAAATATAATATCCGGATCGCCAAGCTTGCCTTCCACACCAAGGAAAGTCCCATCCGGACACGGGCCTAATTCTTGAGTCTTGTATCTTCATGCTTCAATAGTTCGGATGTTGTACACAGTCCGGCTGTCCAGATACCCCCTAATCCAGGACACCCTCAGTAGCCCCTGAACCAGGCTTCAATGACGATGAGTCCAGTGCGCAGTATTGTCTTCGGCATTGCAAGGCAGGTTCCTCCTTCGAATACTCCAAAGTAATTATCGAACACTCAAATCGTGTCCGGATCTGAAAAATGATCTTCGCATACCACCGTAGAGAGAACGATATTTCACAAATGCAATCTACTGACAACTTTTTCTGATGACGTGACACGTTATTATGATCGGATCCATTATTCAAACCGTTTCCCACAACCAGCCACAACGCATATTATGAGGCGGTTTCTGTGACACGTCTTGTCAAAGCAGAGATCGTGTCCCCTTATTACGGGATTCTCATCAATACGGGTATGGGTAATCTCACCACGCCATTAATCGTGGCGCTTGGGAAACAAGCGATTCCCAACGGGCAAGTGGGGTGGCGCACCGCTTTCGGTGCCCCTATAAAGGGATAAGATTCCCCCATTTTCACCCATGCCTTCTTCCTCCTTTGCCCACTCTTGCCCCCTCGAGCTCCAGCGCCCAAGCCCAAGTCTTCCCTGCACAGCTAAACATGTCCGGAGCAGGAGGCAAGTGGGTGGCTTCCACCGTTAAGGAGAAGCACATCGCAAATCTTCGGACGGCCGGATACTTGGCCGCGGACATAGCGCACCGTCTACCAGACGCCGGGTAGGTCATTCCGACCCCAGGACCCCACGAGAGGGTCGTATTCGTCGCCCACTTCATCCATGGACTGGGATTTCCACTCCATCCCTTTGTCCGCGGGCTCATGTTCTACTATGGGCTAGATTTCCACGATCTAGCCCCGAATTTCGTCCTACATCTCAGCGTTCATCGTCGTGTGCGAGGCCTTCCTCCGCATCCGGCCTCACCTTGGCCTATGGCTGCAAACTTTCTGCGTGAAGCCGAAGGTGGTAAGCGGCCAATAGGCGGAGTGCGGAGGGGCCATGGTGGGCAGAATGCCCAACGTCACATGCCTCGACGGCTCCTTTGCGGAGACCGTAAAAGGATGGCAATTGGGGTGGTTCTACATCACCGAGCCGCGTGGCGCTGACTGGGCAGCGGCCCCCGAGTTCTGATCCGGAGCCCCCATGCGGCTCACCTCCTGGGAGAAGAAGGGCCTGTCCTGGGGCGATTCCACGGAGCTGGCCGGACTCCAAACATGCGTCAAAAGCATAAAGGACAAGAACATCAAGCTTTTCAACGTGATCCAGGTCATGCTCGTTCACCGGATCCTGCCCTGCCAGAGGCGGGCAGTCAATCTGTGGGAGTTCATCCCAACCGAGCACCAGACGCTCCAGAGGCTCTACGACATGATGCACAAAGGCGCATGGAAGGTGTTGTTCAAGGCCTCCGAAGTGCCTCCTCCCACATCCGAGGACCGCGGGCTTCATGCCGCGTGGGCTCCCAGGCCGGTGAGTTCTCAGACTGACACCCGACCCAGTTCTCCCTAATATATTCATGGGAGTGCCTTAAGTAGTTGTGCATATTTGCTTCAGGATTACGTGGAGACAGCGGAGCAGGTTTACTGCCCGGCTCCGCTGCCAGAAGGCCCAGCAGATGCTCTCCTGACGGAGATGCTGGTCCTGGCGCCGTACAAGGTGCCGGAGAAGAAGGCCGAGAAGAAGGCCCCGGGGATCCGAAAGGATCTCCGGCGTAAGGTTGTGTCGTAAGCCTCATCCGAGGACGACGAGGCGGACTCCTCCCACGAAGGGGAGGAGGAACAAGAAGAAGACGCCCCATCCGGAAAGGATGAGGGGTCCGGGGAGGCGGACCAGGGGGCCGGAAAAGGCCCCCGGCGCAAGGCCGTCATACCCCCGTCGTCGGATGAGGACGAGACAGATTCCTCCCGCGGAGGCAGGGGGAATCAAGAAGAAATTCCACCTCCCTGCACTGGGGAGGGGAAGAAAAGAAAATCCTCCCCTGAGGAGGAGGCTGGGCGTCCAAGAAGGGGAAGGTGCCCCTTCCGGACTATTCCGCCACGGCCGCCCATAGTGAGGAGGGGTGGCTGCCCAGGGGGAAGCCCCTAGTGCGATCGTAAGTGTCTGCATTCTATCATGATTCCACTTCATAGTTTTTGAGTTTTATAATGCCGAATATATGTGCAGTCTGGCCAGGGATCTCTCCAAAGTGCCTTCCTCTGGTTCCCTGAGTGATTCGGAGATCAATTTGCTTCCGACAGCCACTGCTCCCCAATACGCGGATGACATGGAGGTGTTGTCCCGAAGGCTCCCAGAGCGGGGGGAGGTGACTCTGGAGACGCCCCAAGGCGGGGTCTGAGACGTCGGACACGCGGGGTTCAAGATCCCCGCGGATCGTGTCGATGAGAGCCATGGCCAGCCAAGCTCTCAGCCGAACACAATTCTGGAACCTTCGATGGTCCCGGATTCATGCGGGTGACCCCTCGCTAGGGAGGGCGAGCCGTCTGTGTCGTGGACTTCCGTTGCGCATGAGGCGCCGGACAGTCTGCTGGAAGCGCTTTGCGGCGCTTCCCTGGATGAGGGGCACCGTACTCTTATGAGTACGGTGATTCAGAAGGTTTCGTCCGCCAAGAGCGGACTAACCGAAGCTTGCACCAGCCTCCTAACAGGCTTCGAGGTAAGTAATAAATATGTGCAAAATTACCACCTGATAGGTAGTAGCCCCTGATACTCTGTTTGGCGTTCGGAAAGAAAAGCCGAGCAGAGAGTCAATCATAATCCGCTGGAGTCTAATCATAAGTATTATTGTGAATAAGCAGTTTGTGTTGCTTGCTGCTGCTGCCCGTACTACCGAGGTTGCCGATCTGAATCGGGACCTGGAGCAGGCGCAGGGAGAGCTCGACCTCACGAAGAGACAGCTCGAAGAGAACAAGGGTAAGTAATTCCCGCTCTTATGCATTTAAGGATAGGCAAAATTGGTGGGTCTAACACCTAAGTGTCGTGACCATGTAATAGGGGACACCGCCGAAGTGGCGTCCCTGAAGAAGGCGATGTCCGAGGCCGAAGACAGGGCGGCTTCAGAGTATAAGGAGCACGAAAAGCAAAGTGCTAGGGTGGGTGAGGTACAGCAAGAGCTCCAGGACCTCGGCAAGAAATGCGAGTCGGTGGAGCATGATCTGAAGGCGAAAGAGGTCGAGCTTGGGAAGGCCCTTATGAGTTTAAAAGAAACCAAGGCCGAAGCCAAGAAAGCACAGCAGGAGATCCAGGAGGCCAAGAAGATAGCAGCGGGTAAGAGTTCTTTATGCAAAGAAAACATGTGGAGGAGGCGTTTCTTTTACTTACTCGAATTCGGAGCTCTCCATGGGCATTTGCAAATCTGCCACGTAGCGTATCAGATGCTGTGGAGTTCTACCGTGCCTAGGAGGGGAACTCAACGGAGAAGTTGTTCTGGTCCCAGTATGCTGGGGCCGAACACCCGATGCCTCTGAGTGACCAACTTAAGCAGTTGGTCGAACTCCACAGGGGGGACGAACTGGCTATGAAAGGTTTCATAGTGATGTGGCCTGGTGAGCTCATGCCCAGTAGCTACTTCGGCCTGATCAAGCGGATGGTGGATGCCTGCCCGCGGCTTGAGGTGATCAAGCGATCCGTGTGCATTGAGGGTGCCTGCCGGGCCCTTTCCCGCGTCAAAGTGCATTGGGGCAAGATGGATGCGGAGAAACTGGTCAAGGATGGGCCGCCGGAGGGCAAGGCGCATCGCCATCCCGATCTGTACTATGATGGCGTTATGAACGGTGCTCGTCTCATGGCTGACAAATGTACCAAGGACACCATATTTGAATGAATTCACTTCTGTCGTGTTTGTATTTCAAGGACGAAGTTACTTGTGCTATGTAGCGCTTTTGTTATTCAAAATATTACCTTCTGTGCGGCTATTTATAAAATCCTGAAAGTAGGTCAGTCGTCGGCTTCCGCCCCCACGTGACTAGCGCTGGGGTGTTCGTGGAAAACCAGGACACTCTTTATCCAATTGTTTGGTCCCTTAAGGAGGTGTCTGGCGCAGCGAACGAGGCAATCGGACTATGCGGCTTTATAACTTTCACTTAGCCATAGAAGTCTACAATTTTAAATTTCAGTGAAGCCCCTAGAATCCGGAAGGCCGAATTGGGGCGCTATATACGCCTAGATCGGACAAAGCCGATTTATCGTCTAAAGCGGAAAATCTTTAAGGATTTTAGTACCTCTCGAACAGCGACCAGCTCTCGCCACATCATGCCGGTCAGTTTTCGGCTTTCTCAACTAAGGTGCTCGTCCGGAAGAACCGGGACACAATCGCAGTAGTTCTCCCTGTGCTACCTTAGCCGATATAACAGAACGTAAGGCACCAAAACAAGGGAGTTGGGCTATCCCAACTATAGACCCAAGACATGATTCGGAGTTGATGCATATAGTGCTATAAGTTCGGGGTGCCGCACTATTGAAAGTGGTCGGACTTTTATTTGCCATATTACGGGGCGCCATGAGAAGCCCCTGGCAAACTGACCGTACCAAGGTGTACGGATGCAAAACCAAATAAACATTTATAGGAGAAAGAATGCTCCAATAAGAATAATAAGCTGACATTCTATATAATCTCCCATTGACGAAAAATACGTTTAAGCGTATGTTTACAATGGATGCATTAAGCGGAGATAAATAGGACTATTTGACATGTCCTATCCAGGGGCGGGCTGTGTACAGGTAGATAAAGCAGGTATAATGATCGCAAATAGAGTCCACCTGGGTTTTCTTCTGTACTGTACGTCCGTTGCCTCCTTGGATGTCTCTCCCCTATGAGTCCAACAATTCGGCTCTTTTGAGGATGCTGCACTAACGCGGTGTCCTGAAAAGTAAGAGGGAAAGAGTATGAAGGTTTTTAGCGGTTACGCGCATTATCGACTGAGTCGTTGATGCGCCTCCGCCTATGCCCAAGGTATCTTGAGAGCGTAATTGTGTACGCGTGGCACGAATGCTGCTTTGGAGGGGCTTGAGCGGAGGCTGGACCGCTAATCACGATCTTGACATTCCTGAAGATCATGTTGCGGGGTGCTCCGGACTCGTTTGACAATGCTCGAAGTTGTCGCCGGATTGGTTTGTCGGAGGAGGCCGCATTGTACTTCTGCCGCGAGGGCTGCCGTATGCTCTTCTGTTCGAAGGGAGCGGTCCATATTTCCGTTGACAGTGATGACCCCGCGCGGTCCCGGCATCTTGAGCTTGAGATATGCATAGTGTGGCACCGCATTGAATCTAGCGAATGCGGTTCGTCCGAGCAGTGTGTGGTAGCCACTGCGGAAAGGGACGATGTCGAAGATTAGCTCTTCGCTCCTGTAGTTGTCTGGGAATCCGAAGACCACTTCCAATGTTATAGAGCCCGTGCAGCGGGTCTCTACTCCAGGAATAACACCTTTAAAGGTAGTTTTGGTGGGCTTGATCCTTGAAGGATCAATGCCCATCTTGCGCACTGTGTCCTGATAAAGCAGGTTCAGGCTGCTGCCGCCATCCATAAGGACACGCGTGAGGTGGAATTTGTTGATGATTGGGTCTAAGACCAATGCGGCTGAGCCGCCGTGACGGATGCTGGTAGGGTGATCCCTATGGTCAAAGGTGATCAGACAAGCTGACCATGGATTGAACTTGGGGGCGACTGTTCCATCGCATAGACGTCCCGTAGTGCCCTCTTCCGTTCCCGCTTGGGGATGTGGGTGGTGTAGATCATGTTGACCGTTTTCACCTGGGGGGGAATTTCTTTTGTCCCCCCGTATTCGGACGCCGGGGCTCATCGTCATCATAGTTGTGCAGCCCCTTGTCCTTGTTTTCGGCGTTTATCTTGCCGGCCTGTTTGAACACCCAGCAGTCTCTATTGGTGTGGTTGGCTGGTTTGTCGTGTATGCCATGAATTTGGCATGAGCGCTCTAGTATGCGGTCCAGACTGGACGGTCCCTGATTATTTCTTTTGAACGGCTTTTTCTGCTGTCCGGACTTAGGTCCGCTGAATCCGGCGTTGACTGACGTGTCTTCAGTGCTGTCGCTGTTGTTCCGTCTCTTATGTCTGTTGCATCATGGCTTGCTGTTAGCATCGCGGCCGTTCGAAGTGCCGGAATGTGGCGTGGTGCCGCTGCGAGCCAACTAGCTATCCTCACCCGCACAAAAATGGGTCATTAGGGTCGTGAGAGCTGTCGTAGACTTGGCTTTTTCCTGGCTGGGGTGTAGAGCAAGCCATTCGTCACGGATATTATGCTTAAAAGCTGCCAGGGCTTCGGTGTCCGGACAGTCGACTATTTGGTTCTTTTTAGTGAGGAACCGAGTCCAGAATTTCCGGGCTGACTCTCCGGGCTGTTGAGTAATGTGGCTCAGGTCATCAGCATCCGGTGGTCGCACATATGTGCCCTGGAAGTTGTCAAGGAATGCATCTTCCAGGTTTTCCCAACTGCCAATAGAATTTGCTGGCAGGCTATTTAACCAGTGTCGGGCTGGTCCTTTGAGCTTAAGGGGGAGATACTTGATGGCGTGTAGATCATCTCCGCGGGCCATGTGAATGTGGAGAAGGAAAACTTCGATCCATACTTCGGGGTCTGTTGTGCCATCGTATGATTCAATGTTTACGGGTTTGAATCCTTCTGGGAATTCCTGATCCATCACTTCATCAGTGAAGCAGAGGGGGGGTGCGCCGCCTCTGTGCCGGGCTATGTGGCTACGCAGGTCGGATTGTTCTGGGTTGCTATGTTCGGCCCGGCCGGACTTGTTGATGATGTATCCGGCGTGATGGTCATCATCGCGCACTGGGGCGCGCCCCCTTGATCTGTAGATCGATCTTGGCTGTCCTGCTTTGTTTTCCAGAATATCTTGCAGGTCGTGTCTGTTACCCTGAGCCGTATTGTATCAGCGTGGGGGTGCGGGCTGGTATCCCGTTTTATCCCGGCCACGGGGTGGCCGGTCAGCCGTTTGATGTTCGAGTCCATATTCCTCGGCTGCCAGGACTTCAGTCCATCTATCTGTGAGCAGGTCTTGATCAGCTTGGAGTTGCTGCTGCTTCTTCTTCAGGCTCCTCGCGGTGGCTATAAGACTACGCTTGAAGCGCTCCTATTCCATGGGATCCTCAGGCACGCCGAATTCGTCGTCGCCGAGGCTGATCTCGTCTTCGGAGGGGGGCATGTAGTTGTCCTCCTCCGGGTATGCGGCTGTCGCCTGTTCTTCTGGGCTGACCTGCTCATCTTCCTGTTTGGCCTGCTTGAAGGCGGGCTGGTCAGGGTCATATTCTTCATCGGCATCGTCCGGATTATTTTCGTCTCCGGGGCCGGTGTTGCTATGGCGGGGCTTGGAGCGGCACCGACGACGCCCATTCTTTGATTTTCTTCCCGAGGGGTTGTCCTCCGTTGCCTCGTCGCCATTAGTTTCCTTCGGAGTGTCCACCATATATATATCATATGAGGAGGTGGCCGTCCACTGCCCGGTGAGCGATGGCTCCTGTAATTCTCCTACATCGTCGTCCATACTGTCGATGTCTTCAGAGTCGAAGTCAAGCACGTCAGTTAGATCATCGATCATGGCAATGAAGTGGGTGGTGGGCGGGCAACGAATTTTGTCGTTGTCTGCTTCCCACTCGAGCCGGACATAGTTCGGCCCGGAGTCTCCTGACAAGGAGAGAGACTTCAACAAGTCCAGCATGTTTCCAAAGGGCGAGTGTTAAAAGACATCCGCCGTGGTGAACTCCATCACCGGAGCCCAACCAGGATCGGCGGGCTCGGAGGCGCGTGGACTGGAACCTACATCCGGATATGAATCCGGGGGTCCGGAGTCACAGGCTCCCTCAGAGGTGAGACTTGTGTTCGGCTCCATCGCTGATGAGGGGACGGCCCGCGGGGCGGGGTCCAGCCCTCCGTCCTTATGCGAAGCAACCTGCCCCGGATTTAGATCTGAGGCTTCTGCCGGGGTGATATCCTGAGCAACATCTGACGGCAGGTCTAAGACGTGCTCATCGTGACTGTTCGGCGCTTCTGGCACTGGCCCGAATCCGTCGAAGATCAAGTATCCGCGGATATCCGCCATGTAGTTCAGGTTTCCGAACCTGATTTGATGGTCGGGGGCATAGCTATCGATCTGCTCCAAGTGGCCAAGCGAATTGGCCCGCAGCGCGAAGCCGCCAAACATGAAGATCTGTCCGGGGAGGAAAGTCTCACCCTGGATAGCGTCGTTGATGGCGATTGAAGGAGCCATCGAGCCTGACAGCGATGACACAGAGGAACTCTCAATGAAAGCACCAATGTCGGTGTCAAAACCGGTGGATCTCGGGTAGGGGGTCCCGATCTGTGCGTCAAGGCTGATGGTAACAAGAAGTAAGGGACACAGATGTTTACCCAGGTTCAGGCCCTCTCTATGGAGGTAAAACCCTACTTCCTGCTTGATTAATATTGATGATATGGGTAGTACAAGAGTAGATCTACCACAAGATCGTAGAGGCTAAACCCTAGGAGCTAGCCTATGATGGTATGGTTGTAATTGTGATCGGCCCTCTAAGGACCAACCTCTCCGGTTTATATAGACACCGGAGAGGGCTAGGGTTTACATGGAGTCGGTTACAAGGAAGGAAATATAATATCCGGATTGCCAAGCTTGTCTTCCACGCCAAGGAAAGTCCCATCCGGACACGGGCCGAAGTCTTGAGTCTTGTATCTTCATGCTTCAATAGTCCGGACGTTGTACACAGTTCGGCTGTCCGGATACCCCCTAATCCAGGACTCCCTCAGGTCCCTCCCTGGCGTGCAGGGTTTCGGGTCTCAAAAGCGCTCGCCGATTGTCCTGCGTATCGCGTTGTCGGTCGGGTCTCCTTTGACGTGAGCTTTGGTGCATCACCCCCGGTGTCGAGGGTACACGTGATGTGTTCGTGTGTCAACACCTGCAAAAGGCTCTGGTGGTGACACTGTGTTGGGCTCCACGATGACCTCCGTCATGTCGTCTTGGCGGTCCTTGGTCTTGTTGCACCGATATGGAAACCTTTGCCTGATTCCTCGGGACTCCGCGCCTGCGCTTGCCTCTTTAGCACCAAAGGGGAAACTGGCGCGCTGCGCTCGCTGGTGCCTGCCTGGCCTTGGTCGACATGGCTCATGTCACATGAACCTCACGAGGTGCGCCTTCCATAGATATCTCCGCTCCTCGGGAGCCAGCCTAGTGAGGCAGCCCCTAGGGAGGTCTTGGTGTCGTTCGCCTCGCGAGGGTCTTGAGCTATTGTTGCTGAAGCTAGGTCGTACCAGGTCGTTGATGGAGCCACGCCATGGGCTGCGGGCAGGCAAGTCTAGGTACCCCCATTCTCAGGACACCGACAGTAGCCCCCAGGCCCAAGGCACGCTCGAACTTGGCTTCGAGCCGAAGCCAAAGGGCAAGTGCGGAGCGCCGCGGGCCCCAACTACCTGCGGCCTTGGTTGACGCATGGCGATCGATGGGACGTGGGCGTCTCCGCTTCCCCACGCTACCTCGGCAACCGTTTGACCTAACGAGACCCTGCTACATGCAGAGGAAGATCGTTATTACGTGTGATCGTGGAGGCCGGCGGTTGGCCTCCTCCTGGTTATAAATGAGGAGAGGGGCGGAGCCCCCTCGCTCATCTCCTTCTTATCGCGGCATGCTCTCTCTTCTTCCTCTTTGCTTCGCCGTCTTGCCGTAGTTCCCATGGTGCCTATTAGGAGGTTTTCCGTGGCGGAGAAGGGGAAAGCTCCCCGTGAGGAGCTGGGGCCGCTTCCGCCGAAGAAGAGGTTGAGCCGCTCCCGCGACGCCGGTGACAGGCCAGTGGTGACGCGGCCTTGGTACGAGCGACCTCCTCCAGGCTACCCGCTTCCTTTGTACGCTCAAGCGCAAAGCTCCGGAGAAGGTGGTAGCACCCCGTGCCACGCCAGCTATGGCAACGGTGGCCAAGCTGAGGTTGCGCGGGCTGCTGGCCCGCGAATCCACGCTGAAGGCTCCTCACGCGAGTTCATGGTGTGGGCGGTGATGCCCCCACGCATGTGGATTTAGCTCCCGCGGTTCTTCGCCGAGGAGATGCTGCCGAGGGGGCCACTTGAGCTGTGGCTGCAGCACGCCGGGTGTTGTAGTCTGGCCACGGGGGCGGAGGTCGAGGTCGTATCTTCGGGCAAGATCTTCATGACCCGAGGATGGGTCGAGGTCGCCCACGCTTGCCGCGTGGAGGGGGCCCTCGCCATCCATTTCTAGTACGACGGCGCCTCCATGATGTTCTTCAAGGTCTTCGACAAGGAAGGCTGCCGCTTGGAGTGCTGCCCCGGAGGAAGCCGCTGGGATGGCGCGGGAGCAAGCGTCGAGCCTGCCCCCGGTCGTGCCGATAGCTCCTCCAGTAGCAGCAACGACTCCTAGGAATCCAGCGATTCTCCTGAGCCTAGCGAGTCTCTGGAGACCAGCGACGACAGCTACGAGCCGCCGAGCTCTCACCGCGCTCGGAATGCAGCGACGGTGTCCGCTCGGCATCGTCGATGATTCGGATGGGGTTGGCGCCAGCCTTAGTGGCCCAATGTTGATGGCGGCGTTAATGGCGATGCCCAAGGCCTGGGCATCTCGAGGTTTTTCTTCTTTTATTCCCTACGAGGAATCGAGATAGACCCCGTGGGGGTATGTAAAGAACTTGTATTGCTTTTGCCTTAATGCAATTTAGTCCTTTATCCAGTGATGTGGTCGCGTGTCCCGTTTCGTCTTGGTGTCCCTTTGCGTCCTTTGTGGTAGCATGATGCTCTACGCTGACAGGTCCTAGTTCCCAGGCGGGCTACTGCCATTACTGGTATGCCAGGTCGCGATGTCGTGGTCAAGGCCAGGAGGTGAGCGGCCCGAGATCCGGTAAGAGCTCCCGAGGCGCGATGCTCAGGAGGTCCCCTTTAGCGCGCAAGCGGCCACCTAGAGGCTGCAAAGGAAACAGAGTTGCCCAAATGGAACCGCGATAGTGAGGGTCGTAGTTGTGTATCTCGCTTCGGTACTTCCCTCTTTTCGTTCTCATGGCAACTTGGTGCTCTACGCCGACGGGACCCAGTCCCCAGGCAGGCTACAACCTTCGCTGGTATGCCAGGTCGCGATGCCATGGTCAAGGCCAGGAGGTGAGCAGCCCGAGGTCTGGTAGAGCTCCTGAGGCACGATGCTCCGGAGGTCCCCCTAAGCATGCAAGCGGCTCCCATAAGGCCGAAAAGGAGTGGGCGTTACCCAGGTGAGGGCATAAGGTCTGAACCCTGCGCAGTGATGCATGCGTTGATGCGAGTGGGGTGACTTATCTTTAACGGGCCATGGTGGAGGTTGAAGAAGGTGGCATGGACGGCGACGATGAAGACGACGGTAGCAACAGCTTGGGTGGTGAAGATGAAGATGATGGGACCAGCGTGGAGGGCAGCGCCTCCGACTAATCCTGTATTTCCTCTGCCTTATCCTGTGTAAAAGAGAGAACCTCCGGCCATGGCTCTGCGGAGTGTGAAAGCATTTTGAAAGGGGAGATCCCTTATAATGTATGAAACAGAATGCATGAAGTGATGACGCGCCTCTTAAGGACGGGGCTTGAGATGCACCGTCGCACGCCCGCTAGGCTCCTGAGCGGGGCAGTTGTTATTGTTGGGGAACGCAGTAATTTCAAAAAAAATCCTACGCACACGCAAGATCCATCTAGGTGATGCATAGCAACGAGAGGGGACAGTGTTGTCTACGTACCCTCGTAGACCGGAAGCGGAAGCGTTATGACAACGCAGTTGATGTAGTCGAACGTCTTCATGATCCGACCGATCCTAGTACCGAAAGTACGGCACCTCCGCGATCTGCACACGTTCAACTCGGTGACGTCCCACAAACTCTCGATCTAGCTGAGTGTCGCGGGAGAGCTTCGTCAGCACGACGGCGTGATGACGGTGATGATGAAGTTACCGGCGCAAGGCTTCGCCTAAGCACTGCAACGATATGACCGAGGTAGATTATGGTGGAGGGGGGCACTACACACGGCTAAGACAATGTCAACTTGTGTGTCTATAGGGTGTCCCCTCCCCTGTATATAAAGGAGTGGAGGAGGGGGGAGGGCCGGCCCTATATGGTGCGCCCTGGAGGAGTCCTACTCCCATCGGGAGTAGGATTCCCCCCCCCCCTTCCCTAGTTAGACTAGGAGAGGAAGGAAGGGGGAGGAAGGAGGAAGGAAAGGGGGCCCGGCCCCCCACCCAATTCGGATTGGGGTTGGGGGGCGCGCCCCCTCCTAGGCTTCCTTCTCCTCTCTCCCACTATGGCCCAATAAGGCCCATATACTTCCCGGGGGGTTCCGGTGACCTCCTGGTACTCCGATAAATGCCTGAACTCACCCGGAACCATTCCGATGTCCAAACATAGTCATCCAATATATCAATCTTTATGTCTCGACCATTTCAAGACTCCTCGTCATGTCCGAGATCATATCCGGGACACCAAACTACCTTTGGTACATCAAAACACATAAACTCATAATACTGATTGTCACCGAACGTTAAGCGTGTGGACCCTACGGGTTTGAGAACTATGTAGACATGACCGAGACATGTCTCCTGTCAATAACCAATAGCGGAACCTGGATGTTCATATTGGCTCCCACATATTCTACGAAGATCTTTATCGTTCAAACCGCATAAGAACATACGTTGTTCCCTTTGTCATCGGTATGTTACTTGCCCGAGATTCGATCATCGGTATCTCAATACCTAGTTCAATCTCGTTACTGGCAAGTCTCTCTACTCGTTCCGCAATGCATCATCCTGCAACTAACTCATTAGTCACATTGCTTGCAAGGATTATAGTGATGTGCATTACCGAGAGGGCCCAAAGATACCTCTCCGACAATCGGAGTGACAAATTCTAATCTCGATCTATGCCAACTCAACAAACACCATCGGAGATACCTGTAGAGCACCTTTATAATCACCCAGTTATGTTGTGACGTTTGATAGCACACAAAGTGTTCCTCCGGTATTCGGGAGTCATAGTCATAGTCATAGGAACATGTATAAGTCATGAATAAAGATATAGCAACATACTAAATGATCAAGTGCTAAGCTAACGGAATGGGTCAAGTCAATCACATCATTCTCTAATGATGTGATCCCGTTAATCAAATGACAACTCATGTCTATGGCTAGGAAACTTAACCATCTTTGATTCAATGAGCTAGTCAAGTAGAGGCATACTAGTGACACTCTGTTTGTCTATGTATTCACACATGTACTAAGTTTCCGGTTAATACAATTCTAGCATGAATAATAAACATTTATCATGATATAAGGAAATATAAATAACAACTTCAGTATTGCCTCTATGGCATATTTCCGTCAGTCTCCCACTTGCACTAGAGTCAATAATCTAGATTACATAGTAATGATTCTAACAACCATGGAGTCTTGGTGTTGATCATGTTTTGCTCGTGAGAGAGGCTTAGTCAATGGGTCTGCAACATTCAGATTCGTATGTATCTTGGAAATTTCTATGTCTCCCTCCTTGACTTGATCGCGAATGGGATTGAAGCATCTCTTGATGTGCTTGGTTCTCTTGTGAAATCTGGATTCCTTTGCCAAGGCAATTGCACGAGTATTGTCACAAAAGATTTTCATTGGACCCGATGCACTAGGTATGACACCTAGATCGGATATGAACTCCTTCATCCAGACTCCTCCATTTGCTGCTTCCGAAGCAGCTATTTACTCCGCTTCCCACATAGATCCCGCCATGATGCTTTGCTTAGAACTGTACCAACTGACAGCTCCACCGTTCAATATAAATATGTATCTGGTTTGTGACTTAGAGTCATATGGATCAGTGTCAAAGCTTGCGTCGATGTAACCATTTACGACGAGCACTTTGTCACCTCCATAAACGAGAAACATATCCTTAGTCCTTTTTAGGTATTTCAGTATGTTCTTGACCGTTGTCCAGTGATCCACTCCTGGATTACTTTGGTACCTCCCTGCTAAACTAAAAGCAAGGCACACATCAGGTCTGGTACACAGCATTGCATACATGATAGAACCTATGGCTAAGCATAGGGAATGACCTTCATTTTCTCTCTATCTTTTGTAGTGGCCGGGCATTGAGTCTGACTCAACTTCACACCTTGTAACAGAGGCAAGAACCCTTTCTTTGCTTGATCCATTTTGAACTTCTTCAAAACTTTATCAAGGTATGTGCTTTGTGAAAGTCCAATTAAGCGTCTTGATCTATCTCTGTAGATCTTGATGCCCAATATATAAGCAGCTTCACCGAGGTCTTTCATTGAAAAATTCTTATTCATGTATCCTTTTATGCTATCCAGAAATTCTATATCATTTCCAATCAACAATATGCCATCCACATATAATATTAGAAATGCTACAGAGCTCCCACTCACTTTCTTGTAAATACATTCTTCTCCAAAAGTCTGTATAAAACCATATGCTTTGATCACACTATCAAAACGTTTATTCCAACTCCAAGATGCTTGTACCAGTCCATAAATGGATCGTTGGAGCTTGCACACTTTGTTAGCATCCTTTGGATTGATAAAACCTTCAGGTTGCATCGTATACAACTCTTCTTCCAGAAATCCATTCAGGAATGCAGTCTTTACATTCATTTGCCAAATTTCATAATCATAAAATGCAGCAGTTGCTAACATGATTTGGACGGACTTAAGCATCGCTACGGGTGAGAAAGTCTCATCGTAGTCAACTCCTTGAACTTGTCGAAAACCTTTCGCAACAAGTCGATCTTTGTAGACAATAACATTACCGTCAGCGTCAGTCTTCTTCTTGAAGATCCATTTATTCTCGATGGCTTGCCGATCATCAGGCAAGTCAACCAAAGTCCACACTTTGTTCTCATACATGGATCCCATCTCAGATTTCATGGCCTCAAGCCATTTCGCGGAATCTGGGCTCATCATTGATTCCTCATAGTTCGTAGGTTCGTCATGGTCAATTAACATGACCTCCAGAACATGATTACCGTACCACTCTGGTGCGGATCTTACTCAGGTTGACCTACGAGGTTCGGTAGTAACTTGATTGAAGTTATATGATCATCATCATTAGCTTCCTCACTAATTGGTGTAGGAGTCATAGGAACAGATTTATGTGATGAACTACTTTCCAATAAGGGAGCAGGTATAGTTACCTCATCAAGTTCTACTTTCCTCCCACTCACTTCTTTTCGAGAGAAACTCCTTCTCTAGAAAGGACATTCTTAGCAACGAATGTCTTGCCTTCGGATCTGTGATAAAAGGTGTACCCAACAATCTCCTTTCGGTATCCTATGAAGACACATTTCTCCGATTTGGGTTTGAGCTTATCGGGTTGAAGCTTTTTCACATAAACATCGCAGCCCCAAACTTTAAGAAACGACAGCTTAGGTTTCTTGCCAAACCACAGTTCATATGGTGCCGTCTCAACGGATTTAGATGGTGCCCTATTTAACGTGAATGTTGTTGTCTCTAAAGCATAAACCCAAAACAATAGCGGTAAATCAGTAAGAGACATCATAGATCGCACCATATCTAGTAAAGTACGATTACGGTGTTCGGACACACCATTATGCTATGGTGTTTAGGGTGGCGTGAGTTGCGAAACTATTCCGCATTGTTTCAAATGAAGACCAAACTCATAACTCAAATATTCTCCTCCATGATCAGATCGTAGAAACTTTATTTTCTTGTTACGATGATTTTCTACTTCACTTTGAAATTCTTTGAACTTTTCAAATGTTTCAGATTTATGTTTCATCAAGTAGATATACCCATATCTGCTCAAATCATCTGTGAACGTGAGAAATAACGATACCAGCCACGAGCCTCAATATTCATCGAACCACATACATAAGTATGTATGATTTCCAACAAATCTATTGCTCGCTCCATTGTTTCGGAGAACGGCGTTTTAGTCATCTTGCCCATGAGGCATGGTTCGCAAGTACCAAGTGATTCCAAAAGTCCATCAGAATGGAGTTTCTTCATGCGCTTTACACCAATATGACCTAAACGGCAGTGCCATAAATAGGTTGCACTATCATTATCAACTCAATATTTTGAATATGTGTGTCACTACTATCGAGATTCAACAAAAATAGACCACTCTTCAAGGGTGCATGACCATAAAAGATATTACTCATATAAATAGAACAACAATTATTCTCTGATTTAAATGAATAACTGTCTCACATCAAACAAGATCCAGATATAATGTGCATGCCTAACGTTGGCACCAAATAACAATTATTCAGGTCTAAAACTAATCCCGAAGGTAGATGTAGAGGTAGCGTGCCGACGGTGGTCACATCGACTTTGGAACCATTTCCCACGCGCATCATCACCTCGTCCTTAGCCAATCTTCGCTTAATCTGTAGTCCATGTTTCGAGTTGCAAATATTAGCAACAGAACCAGTATCAAATACCCAGGCACTACTATGAGCATTAGTAAGGTACACATCAATAACATGTATATCACATATACCTTTGTTCACCTTGCCATCCTTCTTATCCGCCAAATACTTGGGACAGTTCCACTTCCAGTGACCAGTCCCTTTGCAGTAGAAGCACTCAGTCTCAGGCTTAGGTCCAGACTTGCGCTTCTTCACTTGAGCAACAACTTGCTTGTCGTTCTTCTTGAAGTTCCCCTTCTTCCCTTTACCCTTTTTCTTGAAACTGGAGGTCTTGTTAACCATCAACACTTGATGCTCTTTCTTGATTTCTACCTCTGCAGCCTTTAGCATTGCGAAGAGCTCGGGAGTTGTCTTATCCATCCCTTGCATATTACAGTTCATCACGAAGCTCTTGTAGCTTGGTGGCAGTGATTGAAGAATTCTGTCAATGACACTATCATCAGGAAGATTAACTCCCAGTTGAATCAAGTGATTGTTATACCCAGACATTTTGAGTATATGCTCACTGGTAGAACTATTCTCCTCCATTTTGCAGCTGTAGAACTTATTGGAGACTTCATATCTCTCAATTTGGGCATTTGCTTGAAATATTAACTTCAACTCCTGGAACATCTCATATGCTCCATGACGTTCGAAACATCGTTGAAGTCCCGGTTCTAAGCCGTAAAGCATGGGACACTAAACTATCGAGTAGTCATCAGCTTTGCTCTGCCAGACATTCATAACTTCTAGCGTTGCTCTTGCAGCGGGTTTGGCACCTAGCGGTGCTTCCAGGATGTAATTCTTCTGTGCAGCAATGAGGATAATCCTCAAGTTACGGACCTAGTCCGTGTAGTTGCTACCATCATCTTTCAACTTAGCTTTCTCTAGGAACGCATTAAAATTCAACGGAACAACAATACGGGCCATCTATCTACAACAACATAGACATGCAAAATACTATCAGGTACTAAGTTCATGATAAATTAAAGTTCAATTAATCAAATTACTTAAGAACTCCCACTTAGATAGACATCCCTCTAAATATCTAAGTGATCACGTGATCCAAATCAAGTAAACCATGTACGATCATCACGTGAGATGGAGTAGTTTTCAATGGTGAACATCACTATGTTGATCATATCTACTATATGATTCATGCTCGACCTTTCGGTCTCAATGTTTCGAGTCCATATCTGCATATGCTAGGCTCGTCAAGTTTAACCCGAGTATTATGCATGTGCAAAACTGGCTTGCACCCATTGTATGTGGACATAGAGCTTATCACACCCGATCATCACGGGGTGTCTCGGCACGACGAACTTTTGCAATGGTGCATACTCAGGGAGAACACTTGTACCTTGAAATTAAGTGAGAGATCATCTTATAATGCTACCGCCAAACTAAGCAAAATAAGATGCATAAAGGATAAACATCACATGCAAGCAATATAAGTGATATGATAAGGCCATCATCATCTTGTGCCTTTGATCTCCATCTCCAAAGCACCGTCATGATCACCATCATCACAGGCTTGACACCTTGATCTCCATCGAAGCATCGTTGTCGTCTCGCCAACTATTGCTTCTACGACTATCGCTACTGCTTAGTGATAAAGTAAAGCACTTACATGGCAATTGCATTTCATACAATAAAGCGATAACCATATGGCTCCTGCCAGTTGCCGATAACTCTATTACAAAACATGATCATCTCATACAATAAAATTTAGCATCATGTCTTGACCATATCACATCACAACATGCCCTGTAAAAACAAGTTAGATGTCCTCTACTTTGTTGTTGCAAGTTTTACGTGGCTGCTACGGGCTTCTAGAAAGAACTGCTCTTACTTACGCATCAAAACCACAACGATTTTTCACCAAGTGTGTTGTTTTAACCTTCAACAAGGACCGGGCGTAGCCACACTCGATTCAACTAAAGTTGGATAAACTGACACCCGCCAGCCACCTGTGTGCGAAGCACGTCAGTAGAACCAGTCTCGCGTAAGCGTACGCGTAATGTCGATCCGGGCCGCTTCATCCAACAATACTGCCGAATCAAAGTATGACATGCTGGTAAGCAGTATGACTATTATCACCCACAACTCATTTGTGTTCTACTCGTGCATGTAACATCTACGCATAGACCTGGCTCGGATGCCACTATTGGGGAACGCAGTAATTTCAAAAAAAATCCTACGCACACGCAAGATCCATCTAGGTGATACATAGCAACGATAGGGGAGAGTGTTTTCTACGTACCCTCGTAGACCGAAAGCGGAAGCATTATGACAACGCGGTTGATGTAGTCGTACGTCTTCACGATCCGACCAATCCTAGTACCGAAAGTATGGCACCTCCGCGATCTGCACACGTTCAGCTCGGTGACGTCCCACGAACTCTCGATCCAGCTGAGTGTCGAGGGAGAGCTTCGTCAGCACGACGGTGTGATGACGGTGATGATGAAGTTACCGGCGTAGGGCTTCGCCTAAGCACTACAATGATATGACCGAGGTGGATTATGGTGGAGGAGGGCACTGCACACGGCTAAGGCAATGTCACCTTGTGTGTCTATGGGGTGCCCCCCTCCCCCGTATATAAAGGAGTGGAGGAGGGGGGAGGGTCGGCCCTCTATGGCATGCCCTGGAGGAGTCCTACTCCCACCGAGAGTAGGATTCCCCCCCTCCCTAGTTGGACTAGGAGAGGAAGGAAGGGGGAGGAAGGAGGAAGGAAAGGGGGGCGGCCCCTCACCCAATTCGGATTGGGCTTGGGGGCGCGCACCATCCTAGGCTTCCTTCTCCTCTCTCCCACTACGGCCCAATAAGGCCCATATACTTCCCGGGGGTTCCGGTAACCTCCCGGTACTCCGGTAAATGCCCGAACTCACCCGAAACCATTCCGATGTCCAAACATAGTCATTCAATAAATTGATCTTTATGTCTCGACCATTTCGAGACTCCTCGTCATGTCCGTGATCATATCCGGGACTCCGAACTACCTTCGGTACATCAAAACACACAAACTCATAATACTGATTGTCACCGAATGTTAAGCGTGCGGACCCTACGTGTTTGAGAACTATGTAGACATGACCGGGACACGTCTCCGGTCAATAACCAATAGCGGAACCTAGATGTTCATATTGGCTCCCATATGTTCTACGAAGATCTTTATCTGTCAAACTGCATAACAACATACGGTGTTCCCTTTGTCATCGGTATGTTACTCGGTATCTCAATACCTAGTTCAATCTTGTTACCGGCAAGTCTCTTTACTCGTTCTGTAATGCATCATCCCGCAACTAACTCATTAGTCACATTGCTTGCAAGGCTTATAGTGATGTGCATTACTGAGAGGGCCCACAAATACCTCTCCATCAATCGGAGTGACAAATCCTAATCTTGATCTATGCCAACTCAACAAACACCATCGGAGATACCTGTAGAGCACCTTTATAATCACCCAGTTACGTTGTGATGTTTGGTAGCACACAAAGTGTTCCTCCGGTATTCGGGAGTTGCATAATCTCATAGTCATAGGAACATGTATAAGTCATGAATAAAGCAATAGCAACATACTAAATGATCAAGTGCTAAGCTAACGGAATGGGTCAAGTCAATCACATCATTCTCTAATGATGTGATCCCGTTAATCAAATGACAACTCATGTCTATGGCTAGGAAACTTAACCATCTTTGATTCAACGAGCTAGTCAAGTAGAGGCATAATAGTGACACTTTGTTTGTCTATGTATTCACACATGTACTAAGTTTCCGGTTAATACAATTCTAGCATGGATAATAAACATTTATCATTATATAAGGAAATATAAATAACAACTTTATTATTGCCTCTAGGGCATATTTTCTTCAGTTATGTCTTACCTTGGTTCCACAAGCCCCGGGCGAGCTCCGATATCCTTTCCATACCTTCCTCCTGAGGTCAGCCACTCGGGGCTCATGAGGTTCTAAATCTCCCAAGGAGCCTGCTGGCCCGCCCAAGAGGGCCTCGCAAGAAGCGAATGCCAGACTACAGCAGGGTATGCGCGCGGTGGTCCTGTGGCGATTGTATCCTTGACCCTGGGAGGGCTTTGTCACCGCCCAGGCTTGCCCGAGCATGGTTGGCGCGCGCGTACTACGCCTAGCCCCTGCTTGCGGGGCGGTCACTAGGGGAGGGGTAGCGGGCGTGAGCATCAAAGTAAAACACGCAACCAGAACGCAAGAGATCAACACAAACAAAAGAAGGCTCCCCCCATTTTTGTCAACACGAAAGAACTTCAAGTCTCAGTCCAAAAGGCGGCGAATCTGTTTACAGAAAAAAGGGGCGAAAGCAAATAGCCGCGTCCAGCACCTAGCTAGTCTTCTTGTCTTCCCACCAGCACGGAGCTAAGTGCTTTCACTGGATGTAAGCATAGTCATTGGGGGACGGTGTCGATGGCCAACGCAGAGCATGGTGCTTCCACTAGGACGTGGGCGGGAGCCCTCGAGGCCCGAGGGCGGCACTCCGGAGACTCCGGGGCGTGTACAGCCCCACTCATTATTACGTGAGAGTGTCATAAGCGGAGACCTTCACAGGCGCGAGCCTTGCTTCATATCGCCAGACGAGGCCCCGCCCTGCACCACCCTCGACCACCGTTGGGGCGTCCGGAAACCAAGACAAGACCAAGGGGCAAGGGGGACGCTGGCGGCACCCTCGGCAACCACGGGCCCTCTGTCGGGGGGAGGGCTCGGCGGTGCCTCCCTCGACAGAGGACCTACCTCTATGCGACGCCTTGCTCCGTGCGGCGCGGGTGAGGCCCTGGCTCCGGGCCCCTCCTGTGCGGTAACCAGTGCG
Source organism: Triticum dicoccoides (assembly GCF_002162155.2). Classification (NCBI taxonomy): domain Eukaryota; kingdom Viridiplantae; phylum Streptophyta; class Magnoliopsida; order Poales; family Poaceae; genus Triticum; species Triticum dicoccoides. The sequence continues at coordinate 213,986,783 of NC_041391.1, forward strand.
GTGCTCCCACCTGGAGCGAGTCCATTGCCCTGGGGTAGCCGGCCGCAGTTGTGGCCTGGTTCACCTGCAGTCCATGGTTAATGTAAGCATGCTCCCGAGATATCGGTTGTACCCTGATGTCACCGTCGCTGAAGGGGTCGCTGAAGCCTCCTGGAAGCTCGTGGTAAGCCCTAGCCTCAGGCTTTCCTCCTGCCCATCCTGGCTCGGGGATCAAGTTGGGGCCTTCCTCCGGTGCGTACTCCAGGTCCATCATGCGGGGTACGTAGGTGTCTGCAGTTGCTGTGCCGGAGCCATTGCCTGAGTGCCCCACGCCTTGTGCCACCAGCCGTGGCGCCTGGTCCTGGTGGTCGCGGGGTAACGTCCCAGCGCAGCCCCGCGGGGGTCCATTGGTGCTTGTCTCTCCTGGAGGCGGCACAGTCATGGTAGGACGGGCGGCGCCAGGGGCCATGCTGATGTTGTTGAATCCCCCTGACGCTCCAGGGGGCGCGCGAGCTCGCCGGGGTCCGGCGCGCGGCTCCTTCGCGACCTGAGGCGTGGGCAAGGAGCAGAACGGCTTCGCACCTCTGCAGGCAGCATAAAGTAATTCGGAGACGCGCTCCAGCAATGCGTCGCGGCCGCCCTCCCCCAACCTGCACCGCAGCAGCTCCCGTTCCACGATGAGCACGGCTCGCATGTTCGCCTGCTCCTGACGGGTGTGTGGTGTCGTCGCCGCGGCGTAACCCGAAGATCATGTGGTGGCGCTCATACACCACGGCGCGAGGGAAGACGGCGTCGGGCCGCGCCGCCCGCGTCTGGCGGCGTTGGGCTGTGTGTGGGCCACCTGGAGCACGGAGTTGAGGTCTTCCTGAGTGGACAATGCCACCCGACCGGGCTAGGCAACCCAGTACTCGGCATGAGCCCTCGGATTATCAGCCATCGAAACCGCGGGGCGATGGCGAGCCGACTGGAAGAAGAGGGGCCCCGATGCACCCCTACCTGGCGCGCCAAATGTCGGATTCAGGGTTCTGCAGACCCTTGAGAGGTTCGAACTTTGGGTGCGTGCGAAGAACTCTCTCTCCCCAGTACGCCTGCCCAATGATTCCATGGCTTAGCTCGATGAACCCAAGGAACAAGAGACACAACAATTTATCCTGGTTCGAGCCACCTTGCGGTGTAATACCCTACTCCAGCCTTGTGGTGGTTGCCTCGAGGGGCTGAGGATGAACTAGTACAGTGGATGAACAGCCTCAGGAGGAGAGGTGTTCTTGAGCTCGATGAGCTGGTGAGGTGGTTCGGGTGGAATTGATTCGTCCCCTCTATGGTGGTGGCTAAGTCCTATTTATAGTGGCCTTGGTCCTCTTTCCAAATGTAGGCGGGAAGGGATCCCACAATGGCCAGATTTGAAGGGGGGCAATGAGTACAAGCTATCCTGACAAAAGTAGTCTTCGCGTGCAAAAGGCTCTGGTGGTGACGCTGCGTTGGGCTCCACGATGACCTCCATCCTGTCGTCCTGGCGGTCCTTGGTCTCATTGCACTGATATGGAAACCATTGCCTGATTCCTCGGGACTTCGCGCCTGCGCTTGCCTCCTTAGCACCAAAGGGGAAACTGGCGCACTACGCCCGTTGGCGCCCGCCTGGCCTTCGTCGTCATGGCTCACGTCACATGAACCTCACGAGGTGCGCCTTGCATAGATATCTCCGCTCCTCGGGAGCCAGCCTAGTGAGGCCGCCCCCAGGGAGGTCTTGGTGTCGTCGCCTCGAGAGGCTTGACCCCTCGCGAGGGTCTTGAGCTGTTGTTGCTGAAGCTGGGTCGTACCAGGCCATTGATGGAGCCACACCATGGGCCGCAGGCAGGCAGGTCTGGGTACCCCCATTTCCAGGACACCAACAACTGTGGTACTTAAAATTCTGATAAAGAATATATTTCATGACCGACACATGCATGGGATTTGGAGAATCTCAGTTCTGATATGTACATGAATCTCCTTTTATTTTGTCACGCTACTGAATGTTCTGATGTGGGACTTTATTTTGTGTATCTCTTACAAATAACAAAATGGTCTATATGTAAAGTGTTCCTATTTTAATTATATTATGTTTTCGATGATGCATGGTTCTGGAATTTGGAGATTAACATTCAGGCTTTTGGTATCTTAAATCTTTTTGCTTTGTACTAAATTGATGCAAACTAGTTTGTTTTATCTGGCACCGCCACTCTGTCTTTTTGGAACAAATTTTGTCATGTGCATGCAAATTAATTATCCTATTGACTTGGTATTCTTTGCTTACCAAGTTTTCGTTATATCTCTACTGTTTGTGATCTACATTAAACTCATTAGTCTTAAAAGTGTGTTGTAATTTTCTTTGTATGTATATAAAATCTAAACATGTCGGGTCATGACGCTTGGACGGCAATGCGCGCGCTTCCCTTCCAATCTAGTTGATGACAGTCGGAGCATAAATTCAAGCGAGGGAAAATTTCCGCGAAAGGAGGGACAGATGGTAATTTCCAAATTGATGTGATGGTCTGGTCAAAATTGTTGAGAGAAAAGTGAATCCTTTGACTCTTTCATTAGATGATTGTAGGAATTTACACAAGGAGAAGGGATGCGATGAAGAGGCATCCGTTCGGGAGAGATGGCAGTTACAAGGGGAGATTTACCCCATAATTAATACATGTTAATTAAACTCTAACACTCCCCCTAATCTACATTTGTCCATCCAGAATCATCATCTTGATTAGAGGCTCCTCCAAAAACCCTGTGGGAAAAATATGAGGAGTATAGTGTTTGATATGTTGCCAAAACTCCTTCAAATCCAGTGGAAAAAATAAGAAGAAAATGCCGCAACATATAATGCTTATTGTTTGTTTTAACTCGATATGAGAAAAATCCATAGAATTAAAAGGATAATAAATATGCCGTATATACTTTCTTAGAAAAACCCCGATGGGGAAAATAGAAAGTACTCCCTCCGTCCCAAAATAAGTGACTCAAAAATGACTCAACTTTATAACAAAGTTAGTACAAAGTTGAGTCATTTTTGAGTCACTTATTCTCGGACGGAGGGAGTATGACATATGACCTTGTGTTGATATTACCTCATAAAAACCTTTATGAGAACCTGTATAGTAAACTCATGAAGGGAAATGAGTATAATATGATGCATTGAACAGGAACAATTTAGGAAGATACCCCCCGATTCTTGCATATTCCGAAGTCGTCATATACCAATTCCATGTACACATTCCTGGAATGTAAAAGTTGGTAGAGACTTGGTGAACAAATCGGTTGCATGATTTGATTTGCAAGATATGCAATATAGTGATATTGCTTATTATGTAACCTGTTTGCATCCGGGCAACACAAGAAACATTATTGTTGAGATGATGGTTGGTGGATGTAGCCAATGCGATATGTTTCGAAGACTCTTCATAAGAGGGCTACCACACGTAGTAGGAACACTAAGCTTGTCTATGATCTGACATAGTGGAAATCTGATCGATGTATCCAATGATATTGGTGTTCATATTTCTGTGAAACTGAAAAACCAGGGCAAGATGTTTGATGCCTTGAAGATATCGAAGGATATTCTTGAGTACCAACCAATTGTGTTTGGTGGATCCAATGGCATTATGGAACGTTGAGTCCCAATATCTCATTTCCATCATCTCCTGGTCTAAATTGATCTTTCTCTACGTCTAGAGAATGAACTACCATGAGAGTTATGGATGGATAAGATTTGTCCACAATGAATTTCTTCAATATATTATGGATATAGACAACATAGTCTCTATTTCTAATGGAGCAGTTGATAGTCTCCGTCGGTTAATTTTTGTCCCACCTTTCTTGATTGTTTTTCGTCTTCATTCCCACCTCCAACCTATCAGCGATCCCTGGATTCCAGCGCCCAAACAAAAAAAACGATGCCCACACTGTCGATTCCCACCTCCCACTCGGTCCATCTTGGGAAAAATGCTTAGAAAAAAACTCTACGAAAAAAAAACCTACAAAAAAAAAACCAGCGATTCGTCCTGACCTAAACCATCCTGCACGAACCACCGCTCCTCCCGATCCACCTACCTGCTCGCTCCCTCAATCCCTAGCTATCCCTAGGTCATCTCCCCGTCTCCAACCGCCGCAGCCGCCGCCGGACCCCAATGGACGACGTTGACGCCGCCGCCGCCACCGATCCCCGCGGACGCCTCAGCCGTCGCCGCCGATCATGGCCGCCTCTAGGGTTTCCCTGCCCTCGCCATGGTGATCCTCCCCGCGCCGTCCAACGGTTCCACCACGTCGGTAAGCGCCCCACCTCTGCACACGTGCCTTCGATTTGATCTCCTCGCTCCCCCGCGAGTCCATTCGTCCCGCCGAATCCAAATTCTCAATGAGCGTGTGTCGTGCCACCAGGTTCCCTTGATTCGCCGGAGCAGGGTTCCCTGTCGCCCTCGAGGCGCCCTCTGGAGGAGATCATCGTGATGTCGAGGTCAGCCACCGCCGCCCGCCTGCAATATCTTATTCAGTTGGTGCTTATCGCTGTGTTATTTAGGATTCTGGTTCGATTCGCCCAAATTCTGAAGCGGACATGGCTTTCCTGTTGCTCCCAGGTTTCTGCAATTAGGGAAGAGCGGCAGAAAAATTGTTCAGGCTGTATTGGTCAACTCGAAGCCCGGCAATTCAGGTTGCGCAGAACATTGGGCCGAGCTTTGCGGCCGGTTTGGCCTATAAGAGCAGGGCATTCTTGCACCAGGGAGTTCACAATGGACCGGGCACCTCGCACATGCTCGGGCGAGCAAAGTAGAGCCTATACTGGAGCCCTGGTGCCAGAAACGTTTCTGTTCTCTCGTCATGTAGACGGAATGCATTTCATGGCCAGCTTGCTTGGAAGCAACTCATGGCAATGGGTGCTCGAGTACCAAAAGCATCTCCACAATTTGCTTGGAAGCAGCTCATGTCAACGGGTTCTGCTGTATCAAAAGCATCTCCGCTTTTAAGTAGAGCTGCTTGTGCCGTTACCCTGACTGCCACTAGATATAAGTTAGTTCCTTACCTCGTCGCTTTTGTAGCTGTAAAGTTGATGCTAGGTGAGAAGAGCTTTGCAGATGGCGAGTACCTCCCAATACGAGAGAATAGTTACTCGCGAGCTCAGGACAGCCGTATTTATGTCACCACATTGATATTCTCAGTAGTAGAGATGGTTATCATAATCCTCAGATCAATATATCTGGTCTTGTTTACTCCCAGTATACTGATGGCACCATTTAAGGATACTCTTGGCAGTAAGTATAGGAAAACATGGCTCCGTCTTGTGCATCGTACTTTGGAGAAGGCAGGTCCTGCATTTATTAAATGGGGCCAGTGGGTGGCGACACGTCCTGATCTATTTGCAAACGACCTGTGTACCGAGTTGTCAAAGCTACACACAAAAGCACCAGCTCACAGCTATGCATATACCAAGAAAACTGTTGAGAAGGCTTTTGGTCGAAATATATCTGAAATTTTTGAGAAATTTGAAGAAGAACCTGTAGCATCTGGAAGTGTTGCTCAAGTGCATCGGGCTGCTTTGAAATTCCGACATCCTGGCCAAAAGACGCCAAAGATTATAACAGTCGCAGTTAAAGTAAGACATCCTGGTGTAGGAGACTCAATACGGAGAGATTTCAGTATAATTAATGCTGTAGCTAAAGCTTCAAGATGTATTCCAGCGTTAAATTGGCTACGGCTAGATGAGAGTGTGCAACAGTTTGCTGTCTTCATGATGTCTCAAGTTGACCTTGCAAGGGAAGCTCCTCATTTGAGCCGGATTATCTACAACTTCCGCAGGTGGAAAGATGTGTCATTTTTGAAACCTCTTTATCCATTTGTTCATCCTGCTGTCTTGGTCGAGACTTACGAGCTTGGGGAGAGTGGCTCACACTATGTGGATGACCACGATGGAGAGGAACGAGTTAAAAGTGCTCTTGCACATATTGGCACTCATGCACTCTTGAAAATGCTACTGGCACTACATTCAACCATCTCTTTGTCTTCTCATTCTTATTTCTGTTTTGCCTTTGAAGACGGGAGTACATGCTTTCTGTATTAAAAACAGCAGAATGATAGAGATTTCCCTTTTATACACATATTTTATAATCTACGTAAGAAGTATATTGGATCCTGAATGCTGTAGAAATTTGCGCACCAACCAAGATACAGAGACCGCATTGCCCCTCTTATTAGGTTATACTCAACTCTTGAACAGCGTGGAACATTTGGCATTAGAATTATCCAGATAGAGATTTTTTTTTTGCATCGAACTCAGGAACTTTATTAATTTATAATCATAATGTTACAATCCGCCCGTAGGCAAGAGACTAAAAAAACAGGGCTTACATCAAGCCAACTCTCAGTGCCATCCAGTGTGCTAGCTAGGCGGGCACACTGATGCGCCGATGCATTAGCTTCCCTGCTGACATGCGTAATAGATAACGAAGCAAAAGAAGCACCAATTTCCTCCAGTTCACTCAAGATAGGCGCTACAACTGATTTGGTGTTGCCGCGCGAATGCCATAGATCAACTAGCTTCAAGCAGTCAATCTCCATGATCACATGTGAAAAACCCCGGAGTTGCGCAAAGATCATGCCGTCCCGGAGAGCAAGCAACTCCGCAATGAAGGGGTCCGATATGCCAAACGGAGGTTTGCACCAAGCATCAAGGAACGCGATGTGTGATCTAGCTACACCT
>NC_041391.1:213993769-213998429 GCF_002162155.2 Triticum dicoccoides
CATTTCCTCGGTATTAATAGCGCCATCAGTGTTGATAGTAACCCAGCCCGCCTCAGGTGGTTTCCAGCACTGACCCGCCCTCGTTTTCCTTCCCAAAGAAGGTAGTTCCAGGATCGCCAAAGTCTCATGACCCCACTTCAACGCTTGTACAGGGTTGTACCCTTCGCGATCATGAGTCCAGTTGTTCCGTGACGTCCATATGCTATGCATGATAGAGATATATGTAAAGGCATAAGCAGTGCAACGTTATCTCGAAATAGTAGAATGACATGTATTTTTGCATAAATTTGAAAGCTAGCATGACATGTATCTTTCTGCAGAGGGAGTATTGTTTAGGTTGTAAGTTCATTTGAGCTTGATTGCATCTAAGTTTAGTTGGAACAACAATTTCTAAAGTTATTTACAATTATATCCTGTACATATTGATATGGACTCTACATTCTACAATTACTAAATGAACATAGCACTATCAGTTAGCAGAATCGTCTCTGCAGCAGAGAATTAATTGAGAATATATGGTTTACGAAAACTGAACAATTGACGCTGCCGCCGCCACCGATCCCCGCGGACGCCTCAGCCGTCGCCGGACCCCAATGGACGACGTGGACGCCGCCGCCGCCACCGATCCCCGCGGACGCCTCAGCCGTCGCCGGACCCCAATGGACGACGTTGACGCCGCCGCCGTCACCGATCCCCGCGGACGCCGCAGACGCCGCCGACCAGTGCAGAGCGCGGTCACGTTCTCCGCGCGGCCATACGGACCATCACTTCGCCTGAGGTCGCCTATCATGGCTGCCACCAGCGTCGGCAGGAACGACTCCCCGATGGCACCCGAGGACTCCACAGGTGATTTGCTATACTGCTTCCTGAGTCGTGAGTCTGTACATGCTGCTTCGTGCATGTGGTTTGTACATCTGTTATGGTCGACGAACTAGCCTTTGCTCAGCTTCTCTACTAGCTATCTCTTATTGTTCAATATTTTCAGTATCGTCTAGGCTAGGAGAGGTCAAGATCAACCTGGACGGCACTGGTGTTGCAAACTACAGCATAGGGATATCGTTCTTGGATTACATCCTTGATGTGAGTATGGTTTACTCCTCATGTCAGTAGTTGTGGATTCAGGATTTTTTGTAGACAATATATCTTCCTCATATTTCTTCCATTTTTTGTAGCTATTTTTTTCCACCTAGGATTTTTTTAAAGCAAGAATGTGATTTCTATGCCATCTGCGTGAAGAAGACAAAACAAAATAAAATCTTAACTCGAACCCACGAAATGGCAGGTAGTGTTCTGAATTTGCGTTGGTCAAAACCTTTATATGGAGGGCATTCTTAGTAGAATTGGGGTGCATAGTTGCATACACGACTGTTACAGGTGATGTTGTAGAAAAGTCTGCTGCCTTTCAAGTTGCACGTACGTGTTACAGGTGATGTTGAGCAATTGAGATGGGAATTCCATTTGATTTTTCTTTCCGAAGTGTGATGTGATCCATGCAAAATTGTTACTACTCTTCTTCTTCTTAACTAATGTTTGTAGATATATTTAATGGGTTTAAAACTGATCTTATTACGTGATGTTGAGCAATTGCGAGGGTCCCATCTTCTTTGGCGTATGTTCAATTGCTCATACCCTTTCCATTTGTAGACCTGTTTAATGGGTTTAAAACTGATCTTATTAGGTGGAAGCTGATTCACTTATGTCAGTAATGTTTGCAAAATTTAGTCTTGGGGGGAATTAGAGGATCGAGTAGGCTTGCCCTTCAATCCAACTGTTCTTAGATTTTAGTGCCCACGAAAGTATCAAAAGAATGTAGCTGCAAGCTGAAAAAGTTATGTGAACTGTACTTCAGATGAACACGGACATCTCTCTATTTCTAGAATGTTGCCATCTTGCTTTATGCAAAATGAACTATTGTACTTTGTAAAACTGAAATTTGTGCAATGGTTGTTGACTACCAAATTTTGATTAAAGGCTTTCTATTTTGTGTCTCCCCTGTGAACAATAATGAAGATGATTCTGTGCAATTATTTGAGTTGATTCATCGTGGCTTATTTTTTTTATTGTCATATGCAGTACAAAATATCAAAGTTCTACATTTACTGCCTCCGATACATAAATATATCTTGGAAGTGCATTTGCATCTTATATCTGTGTGTGTATCCTACATTCTATAGAGAGAGAAAACAGTTGCATAAATGCAATGAGTAAAAGCCTAGAAAACTTTCATTCTGCCCTGCTATTTTTTTAGCACTTATGTGGAATTCAGAATGTAGACATTGTTTTCTTGCAGTGTAACCAAAGTCTATGGATCTGTCAAAGGGTCTTGCTGCATATGGTCATTGTTGTATTGCGTGGAAGGAGCGAATGGAGAGCTGGAAGCAGAATCATAGGAGATGCTGCACAATATGAGGAATGACGGTAAAGGCTTTGAACTGTGATGACAATGATGCCCGATATTACCATTAGTATATTCTCATCAAAGGTAACCTGTAATTTTTGCTATGACATGGATTTTCTATTGTGAGGGGTGTCTTTCATGAAGAATGTGATTTCTGCATGATACAATGTTGTTAGAACGCAGAGATTCTATGCAAGGACTGACATTTAAGAAGGATGTAGTAACAGGTAAACCTTGATGAATATTTTAACTTTCCGTGAGGATCTTTTCATTCAGCACATACATGTGTTGAGTTCTTCTTGTGTTTAGAAGTAAGAGGTGCAGCATGCCGGACGTCCTTGCGGGAGTAGTCGAGGAGTATCTCCGTAGCGATTTGGATGTACAGAGTTTATGATATAGAGACCTTTTTTGTACTGACTATTTAGTTTTCTCCTTCAGGGTGCCTTGTTCTTACAGGATTTCAGAGAGTATGGACCACCGTATGGCCGAAGAAGATGCCATTCTTGACTGTCATTGTCCTTAGTGTGTTGCTGCTATTTTCCTGGACGGTAATCTGTGCACTGCCGAGACCTCGGTCTGACCAATGTAGGGGCCTTCTGATCAATTGTCCGCAGTCGTTGGAATATTTTTCTCCATGCCCGTTTTGTCGCTCAAATTTCTGATTTTATCTAGGTAGGAGTTCTGATGAATTTACTCTTCTCCATCATGCGTTCTGAGGGTAGAATTTCATGGTAGTTCTCCGAAGCTGCTTGGCAAGAAAATGATTGCACTTCTCAACTGACCAGTTATGAGATTTTTGTGCACCATGTTTTGTCGATTCACCTAATGCAGGCAGTAGTCATTTATTAGAGAACATGTTTCCTGAAGGACGAGAAAGTAAATTGAACGTGTGCATTATTTTTATTCCTTCTTCAAAAGGTTTAGATGTAAATTACAATTTGTTCAAGGTGGGGAACAATAAATTGGATGGTATTGCTTTGAATTTAATTCAATTTAGAGAACAATGTTTAGTGTCATATTTCTATTATTTTTTCATTTGCTTTGCACAAGATTACTAATTAAAGAACCCCTTATGTTCAGAATTATAAGATGTTCTAACGTTTTTCTGATTCGGATGTATATAGACGCATTTTAATGTGCTTGCTCACTCATTCGGTATGTATGTAGTCCATATTGAAATATCTTATAATGGTGACGGAGGGTTTACTGTACTGGAATATGCGCCAGATAGAGTCGCCTCCGCCGAGTCTGATGTGCCTGCCAAGAAGATGGGTTCAAGCATGGCTGATGTGTTGCGAGCAAAATCATGGGCATGCCCGACTATCCTCCTTCAGGGTGCCTTGAATTTTTGGTCAGTCCACTCCTCTAATCTTTTGCTTGGACTTTCTTTTTTGATCAGTTTGGTCGACTCATCTAATCTTTGTACTGTTTTTAATGTTAATTCTTACCGACATAATTTTTGATGTGTTGCGAACAAACAATCATCCGAGTGGAGCAACAATCAGAAGAAAGAGACCAAATTTTCAATTGCAAGCGTTGCCCATGGTAAGAAATATCAAACTGGAATCAAGTAGCAATACACTATTGTCCATATCAAAGACCAATGAATTGCATTTTGTTTTTTTTTTACTCGTTGTACAAGAGTATTTGCTTCTCTTAAAAATTATGTAAGTTGCTAGCTTCATGTTAGGCTCATCGATTCTTTTAATTGTGTGGTATGTTGTCAAATTTTTGTTGTTTGATTTATGTTTTTGTCGTAACATCAGCCTTCCATACGTCTAATTGATGTTTGGATGAAATACAAAATAGAGGGCATGCACTCAGATAGATTTGGTATAAAAATATTCCGAAGACATGGATCCATCACCTGCTGCTTGTTCATTCACTTGCTCATGAACTCGCTGCTTCGCCGGAAGCAGCTAGAATGCATGGATCCATCAGGGAAGAGTAGAGGAAGAGCATCGAAAGGAGGATGCATAAGGTAGTGGCAGCAGTAGGTAGCCTTCTAATCCAGCATTGTTCATTAGAAGATTATTGTTGCGAGAGCATAAAAAGCTGGTGCTGGAAGTTCCAGCGAGTAACTTTTCCAGCAATAATCTAACAAGATTGAACTAGCTTGTATCAACGCATACATGCAATGATAAGTCATGTGTATTGTTCCTCCATTGGTTAATTTAAAAGTTTATTTTGCAGTTGTAAACTCGGCATGATCTTTTCTTGCCTCTTCTCCATAGGATTTGCTTGGTAATATTTATGTCCCCA
>NC_041391.1:213998879-214038790 GCF_002162155.2 Triticum dicoccoides
TTAGATCTGCCTTCTTGGCTCGGGGGGCGTCACGGTCAAGAGACATTAGATCTGCCTTTTCGGCTCGGGGGGCGTCACGGTCAGCGTACACCTCCTCCCCCTTATGACGGTGGTGGATCAGCACAAACACGGGGGAGGGGGAGGGGATCATGGCTGAGAGTGGGGCAGTTGGCGGGGCGAAGAACATAGGGCGCCATGGTGAAGGTGAGGTGGGCGTCATCTGGTTTTAAAGGGTAAAGAACATAGGGCACTATGTCGAAGGTGAGGTGGGCGTCATCCGGTGGCAGGAAAAGGGAAGTGTGTGTCATCGAGTGGGGTTTTTGTGTTAGGCCCACGTGTTTGAGATCACATGGTGAATAGTTTGGACAACAATATTTCTCGTCCACATATGGTCTGGATTTGGGGAGCTTGAACTGTCAGACGGTTGAGCTTTCGGGAGCCTGTTGAGTGCCCGTTTGATGTCTAAACATGCCCAGACGTACGAGGAAGAAATGAGCTTCGACCTTGGAGACAAATTTAATCATTTGTTTGATTCATTTATATGTATGGTAGCTCGTAGCAACGATAGTACTACCACGTCGGTTAGATGTATTTCTTTATTCAGCATGCTCTACTATTAGGGCAGTCTATACATCATCTCCTATCGTTTCATCAAGACCAGCGAACAAGGACATCACCTTTTGTATTACCGTCTCATTTATTTTTGTTAATACGGGAGGGGCCCATGGACATCATGGGAGGGGGGGGGCGCAGTGAGAGCAAGATGCATGCTGAATGCCATGGCATCGAGGAAAGTTGACAGTGAGAAGCAGTGGCGCGGAGGGCAGGGTCGGTGGGGATGAGATGTGAGTGTGAGCGTTGTGTCATGCGGTGAGAGAGTGAATTGCTTTTAAAAAGATAAGATAGGTTATTTGTTTTTTAGGGAAAATAGACTGTTTGCTATGAGAGAATATCACTTACTTTTTTTACATAATGAAAATTATCACAAATCCTAACAAGTAATTTTTTAAGAATAATTACCAATAAGTAATTTACAGGTAAGCCTACATGTTATCAAAATTGGGATGCAACTCGTTCTACTAAAAAGCATGATGCCACTCATTCTAACTAAAAACGGCCATATGTTTGCATCATATATGAGCTTATTTTATCTTTTTAATATATGTTTACCTTTATAGATCGGTGAAAACCCGATGGCTTCGGATGATGCTTTGAAAATGTTGACTGATAAAGTTACTAACGTAATTATGTTGGACCAGACTCAAAACTAATCGAGTTTTAGACAATTAGGAAAGATGCATGCGAATAATTCTTCTTCTTTTGTATACATTCTACACATGATAATACAAAGGGTGTATTTTTATATATGTTTATTTTTGCATATTATGATAAAGATGGAAACCGACTATGTAGACGTTCAAAAAGAATATATCAACAAGTGTCCCAAGCCAATGTCATTGAAAGGGGCCAAAAATGCACAAGTTTTATACAACAATGCAAGTATACATATTTAATCAAAAAATAAATAAATAAAAAGGCCCGTGGCAACGCACGGGCATTCTACTAGTATACCATAATGTATGAATGAAGGTGCTCAATTTGTAGTAACGAGCGGTATTTCGGTTTACCCAAATCCTTCATTTTAAACTCCGTCATTTAGATGATTACATGTGTCGCCATTGCAGACACACAAACATGGATAATCATCATTGTAGGAGTAATCCTTGTGTATAAGGATCTCACTATGTCAGTTGTACCATATGTACTGACAATAATAACCCGTATGGCGACTTACTGAATTTACACAATGTATGTTGCTTTTTGTATTTCGATTCAGAATTGAGATTCCATCAGGAATCAATCATATATGTCTGAATCTAGTGATTCACATTGATATGTAATCACTACATCTATCAACTGCAGAGATAGATGATTTTGTACTGCCAATGATATAAGTTATCAGAATGAGATTCCACCTCTGGAGAATAGTTGGGTATCTGTGTGAACCCTTGTGCTACAATACTTGATCTTTGTTTCACCACCTCGTTATTCTCAATTCTTTTCCAGAAGAAAGCTGGTGTAGGTATTGCTTATGCATACCTTCCCATTATTGAGCAAGATCATTTCTACCTAGATTATACCCTTTACTTGAGTTCAGTCCGAGTGTTGTTCACACTTTGCCATGGCCATGGTCTTTGGATCTGAATCATTTGAAACGTTTTTGCAATCTAGTTGAGAAATGTATGTCGACAATTGTAGACTTTCGGTTATATGATTCTCCAGAATCTATATATCAATATATAGTTGATGGAAAATATCATTATCCATGTTGACTTCTCGTGATTTCCTAATGCGATTGAGTCGGATATTCTGATGTCTCGGTCATTGTGTGCACTATGACCTGGGTTGGTGGAGGTTTCCCGTCCACTGGGTGTATACTACCCATTAGGTGTCTGTCAACGTGAAGTTGACTTGCATTTACTAATTCACAGGCCTTGATATCCTTACTTGCGAGAAGCTGAATCCTGATGTACTTCTGCCATACATCTCCCCCTGTTGCTTTGAACGGGGAGAGGAGTGGATTTTGTTGGTACCTCCACTCTTTCAGGCGTACTTTTGCAGGATTGTAGGATTGTGTGACACCTTTATAGTTAGTAAATGAATCTGACAGGTTATTTGCAATGTGTTGCAAATCTTCTGAACATGTGGTTCAGATCTTTGAGTACATGGATTTGAGGCAGAAATGTGTAGAACATTCCACTAATTTCCTGGCATTCTTTATGGTACTTGAATTCTACCCCTAATGTCTGGAAAAATTCCTCGATGTATCAGCATACTAGCCTAGAATAACTCCCCATGAGAGGGGCTTGAGGTATTGACGAAAATACATTTATTCCTCACATAGATCCCACATATATGTTGAGGGGCCAATGATGTATGCCAGGGTGGTGAATCGGTGTATAACCGAATTACCGCAGATAGGAAATACTTGCTAGATATCCACATATCAAAGATAGAGAGGAATAATATTATGCAGTTCTGTCATGAGCGTGTAAAACTGCATGACTCCAACATAAAGTTGACAAGTTGCAATTCCAAAGTAAAGATAATGCAATGAGCTTAACTCTTTGGATACGATTCTACCAAACCATTTTGAGTCTAAACCTTAGGACAAATTGCTAAACTCAATCCAAGGGCCATAGAGAAGGCACTCAAGGAGAATTCTGCAATGTTATCCATTCGATTTGCTTGAAATCGATGTCAGGATAATGAGCCAATGGTTTCGTGTGAATAAAGCACACACTTAAGACCATCATGTAGATATGTCTTTTAGAACCATGGAATACCTAAATAGTCTAGTCAATGGATAGGAAGAGCCACTTACCTCAACTTGATGCATTCAAGGAGTCTGAGTGGTTCAACGTAGACTTTAAGGTGAGCGAGCCTTAAACATAGCTTCCCTGTGTCACTTGTAGTGCACATAAAATCCAAATTGTGTTAGAATTTAGCGTCATAATAATCATAAACTATCAGAATTGCTGATAGTTTCGGTTTCAACCCAATGTCTCGATGACCAAGGCGAGTATGCCAAGTTTTTCATGTACAAGACATTTTGGAAAACTATCTTGGGCGCAACATGTGCTACGGGTTTTGTAGTATGTGTAATAAAATCCAGATGATACATAGAGAATGTGCTTGCCATATTCATTGCATATGGTAAAGAGAATGTATTTCTCTTTCTTGTCAGCATAAGTTTTGCTATGGAACCATTTTGACGAATATCTCTATAGCTTAGTAGGGTATGAGTTAAACATGGGAAGCAATGAAGCATCTCGACGTTACTCGAGTACCCCCAGGGATAGTAAATATGACCCGAGTTGAGCCAACAAATCTCGTCGCGTCTAGAGATTTTAAAATATCTCCTTTCTCTCAATGAGAGTGGAAACTGTGAAGATTGAGATCGAGAAGAATCAATGATGAACAGTAATCTTGAACTCCTTTCTTTATTGATGATGACGAAAGTATATATACAGTGCGAGGAGTCATGTCCTATGGAGGGGCCGCGTCGAGCGGACGCGAAACTAAGGCGGTAACTATGACGGTTGCCAAACTAAGCAGAGATTATTAGGATTATAATTAATCCTTAACACTCCCCCCTAATATATGCTTGTTTTTGTGAATGCTCCATCATCTTGATAAAGACTCCTCCAAGTATGTATATCTTTAAGAATGTTCATCATCTTCAACTTGAGAAAGTCTCCTCGAAAAACCCTGTGGAAAAAATGTGAGGAGATAGGTGTTTGATATGTTGCCAAAAATCCTTCAACCCCAGTGGGAAAAATGAGGAGAAAATTATGCAACATATAATGGTTATTGTCTCTTCCAACTCAATACAAGAAAACTCATAGAATCAAGAGGACAATAAATATGTCGTATATACTTTCCTAAAAAACCCGGTGGGGAAAACTGAAAGTATGACATATGATCTCATGTTGATATTCCTCATTAAAAACCTTTATGAGAACCCATATAGTAAACTCATGAAGGGAAAAGGAGTATAATATGATGCATTGAACAGGAACAATTTAGGAAGATACTCCCCCTGATTCTTGCAAATTCCAAAGTCGTCACATACTAATTCCATGAACATGTTTCTAGAATGTAAAAGTTGGTAGAGACTTGGTGAACAAATCAGTTACACGATTTGACTTGCAAGATATGCAATATAAAGATATTGCTTGTTAGTAACCTGTTTGCATCCAGGCAACACAAGCAACATTAGCTTTGAGATAATGGTTGGTGGATGTAGCCATGAGGTCTGTTTGAAGACTCTTCATGAGAGGGCTACCACACCTAGTAGGAACACTAAGCTTGTCTACGATTTGACATAGTGGGGATCTGATTGATGTATCCAATGATATCAGTGTTCACATTTCTGTGAAACTAAAAAAACCAGGACAAGATGTTTGATGCCTTGAAGATATCAAAAGATATTCTTGAGTACCAACCAATTATGTTTGGTGGATCCAATGGCATTATGGAACGTCGAGTCCCAATATCTCATTTCCATCATCTCTTGGTCTAAATAGACCTTTCTCTATGGATGGATAAGATTTGTCCACAATGAATTTCTGCAACATATTTTGGATATAGACAATATAGTATACCATAATGTATGAATGAAGGTGCTCAAGTTGTAGTAACGAGCGGTATTTTGGTTTACCCAAATCCTTCATATTAAACTCTGTCATTTAGATGATTACATGTGTCTTCATTGCAGACACACAAACATGGATAATCATCATTGTAGGAGTAATCCTTGTGTATAAGGATCTCACTACGTCAGTTGTACCATATGTACCGACAATATTAAGGTGGTGACTTACTGATTTTACACAATGTATGTTGCATTTTGTATTTCGATTCAAATTGAGATTCCATCGGGAATCAATCATATATGTGTGAATCTAGTGATCCACATGAATATGTAATCACTTCATCTATCAGCTGCAGAGATAGATGATTTTGTACTGCCAATGATATAAGTTATCGGAAAGAGATTCCACCTTTGGAGAATAGTTGGGTATCTGCGTGAACCCTTGTGTTACAATACTTGCTCTTTGTTTCACCACCTCTTTGTTCTCAATTCTGTTTCCAGAAGAAAACTGGTGTAGGTATTGCTTATGAATACCTTCTCATTATTGAGCAAGATTATTTCTACCTAGATTATACCCTTTGCTTGAGTTCAGTCCGAGTATTGTTCACACTTTGCCATGGCCATGGTCTTTGGATCTGAATCACTTGAAAGGTTTTTTCAATCTAGTTGAGAAATGTATGTCGACAATTGTAGACTTCCGGTTATATGTTTCTCCAAAATCTATATATCAATATATAGTTGATGGAAATATCGTTACCCATAGTGACTGCTCGCGATTTCCCAATGTGATTGAGTCGGGTATTCCGATGTCCCAGTCATTTTGTGCACTATGACCTAGGTTGGTGGAGGTTTCCCGTCCACTGGGTGTATACTACCCATCATGTGTCTGTCAATGTGAAGTTGACTTGCATTTACTGATTCACAGGCCTTGATATCCTTACTCGCGAGGAGCTGAATCCTGATGTACTATTGCCGTACTTCTCCCCCTGTTGCTTTGAACAGGGAGTTGAGGTGTTTTAGTTGGTACCTCCACTCTTTCCAACATATTTTTCAGGATTGTAGGATTGTATGACACCTTTATAGTCAGTAAATGAATCTGGCAGGTTATTTGCAATATGTTGCAATGAACGCATGGTTCAGATTCTTTGAGTATGTGGATTTGAGGCAGAAATGTGTTGAACATTCCACTAATTTCCTGGCATTCTTTATGGTACTTGAAATCTCCCCCTAATGCCTAGAAATGTTCCTCATTGAATTAGCATACTGGCCTTGAATAAGTCCCCATGCGAGGGGCTTGAGTTATTGAGGAAATACAGTTATTCCTCACATAGATCTCAACTATATGTTGAGGGTCCAATGATGTATGTCGGGTGGTGATATCGGTATGCAACCGAATTACCGCAGATAAGAAATACTTGGTAGATATCCACATATCAAAGATAGAGGGGAATAATATTATGCAGTTCTGTCATGAGCGTGTAAAACTGCATGACTCCAATGTAAAGTTGGCAAGTTGCAATTCCAAAGTAAAGATAATGCAATGAGCTTAACTCTTTGGATAGGATTCTACCTAACCATTTTGAGTCTAGACCTTAGGACAAATTTCTAAACTTCAATCTGAGGGCCATAAAGAAGGCACTCAAGGAGAATTCTGCAATGCTATACATTTGATTTGCTTGAAATCGATGTCAGGATAATGAGCCAATGGTTTCGTGTGAATAAAGCACACACTTAAGACCATCATGGAGATATGTCTTTTAGAACCATGGAATACCTGAATAGTCTAGTCAATGGATGGGAAGAGCCACTTACCTCAACTTGATGCATTCAAGGAGTCTGAGTGGTTCAGCATAGACTTTAAGGTGTGCGAGCCTTAAAATTAGCTTCTCTGTGTCACTTGTAGTGCACATAAAATTCAAATGGTGTTAGAATTTAGCATCATACTAATCATAAACTATTAGAATTGCTGATAGTTTCGGTTTCAACCCAATGTCTCGATGACCAAGGCGAGTATGCCAAGTTTTTCATGTACAAGACATTTTGGAAAACTATCTTGGACGCAACATCTGCTACGAGTTTTGTAGTATGTGTAGTACAGTCCAGATGATACATAGAGAATGTGTTGCCATATCCGTTGCATATGGTAAAGAGAATGTATTTCTCTTTCTTGTCAGCATAAGTTTCGCTATGGAAACCATTTTGACGAATATCTCTATAGCTTAGTAGGGTACGAGTTAAACTTGGGAAGCAATGAAGAATCTCGACGTTACTCGAGTACCCACAGGGATAGTAAATATGACTCGAGTTGAGCCAACAAATACCTCATCGCGTCTAGCGATTTTAAAATATCTACTTTGTCTCAATGAGTGAAAACATTGGACTTCCGTAAGTATAGAGTTTGTGGTGCATATGTCCACAAGGCACATATCATTTTTCGTCGGATTGACTCCCGTAGAAATCTATATATAGACATGAAGATTCTCAAGAAAATCGCTGTCGAATATATAGAATACATACAAATAAATTTGTACCGAAGTGCTGATACAATATATTGTGATATACAATATATGATGACAACAATAATCATGTTCTTATTAGAACATCATAAATGGACATAAATAAATAGATCACTAAGGAGACTAAGGGACTAAATGTATAATCTCCAAACATGTCGGTTGATGCATATTCAACCATCATGCTCTCCATGCTCATAGGGTCTTGTGGCAGCTTGATGGTGTCAGGTTGAGGGTTTGAAGCGAGTTTCAAACCATTACCCTTGAGGTCATTTGCGTCCCGGTGGCGTGGCTTGGATTGCACGCGCTATCCCATGGGATGCAAGACTGATCTTGATGTCCATAACCCGCTTAAGTAGGTTGTGGCCATTGAGGGCAAGTGCCGCAAATTGTTAGCCATCGATTACTTATAGGGGCAAGCCAGAGATAATTAATTTACAAGAAGTAAACTAAAAACCATCATGGTTTTGTAATAAGAGTGCAAAATTTTGACTCAAGTGTATAACTTGAAAATGCCCAACCTCAATTGTGGGAACATAACACATTGAAGATCATACAGATCTCACAGTAATAGAGATAGTCCGCACATGGGCAGTAGATCCAACTCATTACTTTGTGTTTTCCTAATATAATGAGGGAGATTTCATTGTTAAAAATTTACAAGTTTGTTGTGCGGGAGAAATCAATCTCGACCGCTGTGACATGTTCATGAAGAATGTCAATGTGGTAAACACATAGAACATATCATCCCCGGTAAAAAACCGGTAATTTATTTATATTACAGATTGTGTAATATAAATACATCTTAATGTTGCAAATTAATAGATTTCAAGAAGGTTGAAATCATTAGTTGAATCTCAAATTGCTAAGGATGACACCTTGAATTTTGCATATATATTTGCAAGAAATTGAAAATCTCAATTGCAAATAGACGTATTAATCTCGACATGTAGCGAACATGGAGATACATACATTCCGGAATACATCATACTCAACAGAAATACACCACTATTATAATGAATAGTAATGATGTTGCAAACTTGATTTTCAAGTGAAAAACTTGAATTGTATAGACCTCAAATTAAATGAGATGATGTTGTATCAAGTTGCAAGATAATTCAGCAGGGTGAATTAATATTTTGCGAGAGAATATTAATCTCAATCACTATGAGATTGTTTTGCGAGAG
Organism: Triticum dicoccoides; assembly: GCF_002162155.2. NCBI lineage: Eukaryota > Viridiplantae > Streptophyta > Magnoliopsida > Poales > Poaceae > Triticum > Triticum dicoccoides. The sequence goes on from NC_041391.1 coordinate 214,007,738, forward strand.
AAAAACTTTTTTCTCAATCGCAAATCAATATTGTTATGCGAGAAAATTTAGTCTTCAATCGCAAAACAATGTTGTTGACCCGATAAAACATGTTCTCGGAAGCTAAATTAGCAAACAAATTGAACATGTCAAACATTAACAGCCATCTATCTCTAGAATTTTATATTCAACATAAATAATTTAAATGCAAATCTGGCCTAAACATGACAAATGCTAATAAATAGCAATAGTAGTCAGAGCAAGCTTCAGTTTCAAATGCAAAATCTCCCTAGAAACTGGTTTTGGTTGATTCTGCAAATCGTGAAACATTAGGGACCTTATCAAAACATGGCAAAGGATAAGGTTCCCTATCCTCTGAAAGATCGTGGATGTCGCCTAGAGGGGGGTGAATAGGCGCTTTAAAATAATTACGGTTGAGGCTTGAACAAATGCGGAATAAACCTAGCGGTTAATTTGTCAAGCACAAAACCTACAACAACTAGGCTCACCTATGTGCACCAACAACTTATGCTAAGCAAGAAAAACTACTTAGGTGATAGCAAGATATATGACAAGAAACAATATGGCTATCACAAAGTAAAGTGCATAAGTAAAGGGCTCGGGTAAGAGATAACCGAGGCACGTGGAGACGATGATGTATTCCGAAGTTCACACCCTTGCGGATGCTAATCTCCGTTTGGAGCGGTGTGGAGGCACAATGCTCCCCAAGAAGCCACTAGGGCCACCGTAATCTCCTCACTCCCTCGCACAATGAAAGATGTCGTGATTCCACTAAGGGACCCTTGAGGGCGGTCACCGAACCCGTACAAATGGCAACCCTTGGGGGCGGTCACCGAACCCGTACACTTTGGCAACCCTTGGGGGCGGTCACCAGTACCCGTCAAATTGCTCGGGGCGATCTCCACAACCTAATTGGAGACCCCGACGCTTGCCCGGAGCTTTACACCACAATGATTGAGCTCCGAACACCACCAACCGTCTAGGGCGCCCAAGCACCCAAGAGGAACAAGCTCAAGGGTACCAAGCACCCAAGAGTAAAAAGCTTCTCAACTTGTAACTTCCACATATCACCGTGAAGAACTCAAACTGATGCACCAAATGCAATGGCAAGGGCACACGGAGTGCCCAAGTCCTTCTCTCTCAAATCCCACCGAAGCAACTAATGCTAGGGAGGAAAATGAGAGGAAGAACAAGAAGGAGAACACCAAGAACTCCAAGAACTAGATCCAAGGGGTTCCCCTCACATAGAGGAGAAAGTGATTGGTGGAAATGTGGATCTAGATCTCCTCTCTCTTTTCCCTAACTAGCAAGAATCCATGGAGGGATTGAGAGTTAGCAAGCTCGAAGAAGGTCAACAATGAGGGAAGAACACGAGGTCAAAGGATAAGGTTCATTGGGGAAGAAGGCCCCCTTTTATAGGACCTCCCGAATCCAACCGTTATGTGCTCAGGTCATGCACAAGCGGTACTACCGCTTGGAGGAGCGGTACTACCGCTTAGCACGGTCAAAACAGCCCAACGAGAAAGGAAACACGAGTTTTTGGTCCCGAGCAGAAGTAGCCACGGAGGTAGCCGCGGTAGTACTGCTCCAAGCGGTAGTACCGCTCCCAGGAGCGGTAGTAAAAAATTACTTCTGCTCCTGTCCGCGGTAGTACCGCTGCAGCCTTTTCAGAACACCAAAATTGACACAACTTCTGCAAACGGACTCCGAATTCAACGAAACCAAGTTTGTTGGAAAGCTAGAGACAAGGGCTAACACAATCTTGATAGAAAAATCAATAAGAAGCAAATGAGAAAAGGCCCAAAATAAAATGGTGAGAACCCTTCCTCGGATAAGACCGGTAAAACCTCCAACACCGAAAACATCATAGAAGACGCATGCAAACTCCGTTTTCGATGAACTCAAGCTTGTCATCAAGATGACCATAAGCTCTAAGACTCACAAAGATAACCAAACAAGAACCAAGAAACATGATGCAAGGATGCAATGGTTTGAGCTCTCGACGAACGATGCGATCAAGCTACTCACTTGAGAGCCCCCCTTGATAGTACAGCTATCGATCCTATAACCCGGTCTCCCAACTATCACCATGAGACTGGTAAAATAGAAAAACTATCAAGGGCAAACCTTTGCCTTGCACATGATCCACTTGAGCTAGATGATGACGATCTTGTCCTCCTCAAGATGGACCACCTTTCTTGATTGCGTTGGGTCGATGGAGACTAGATGATTGCTCCCCCATACTCCACTATGGGTGAGCCACTCTTCAGCACATCTTCACAAGTCCATTGACACCACAATGGATGGCAAGCTTCAAGCACTTGATCTCTTCGTGATGCTGCACTTGAACTTGCACACGACAATCTTGATGACGATCACTACTTGATGTCATCCTTTCCATGGGTTGTATGATATCTTCCTCTTGACGCAAGCCCATGGACATGTACCTAACCCCACATAGAACTCTCACATAGACCATGGGTTAGTACACAAAGTGCAATGGACAATGCTTACCATACCATGGGATCACTTGATCCCTCTCGGTACATCTTTTACGCTTTGTGAGTTGATCAACTTGATTCACTCTTGACTTAGTCTTGATCAACCTTGAATCTTTCCAACTCTCTTAGTTTGGATGATGTCTTGAAGGTAAACATGAATGATCACACAATCTTCTTCTTCAAGACATGCTTGCAATAAGCTCAACACTCACATGACCAATCTTTGGCTAATTCCTTAATAGCACCTTGGTCAACACATAAACTCCTTGAAACCAACACATGGACTTCAAGAAATGCCTATGGACAAATCCTTCAAATATAACTCAATGCAACCATTAGTCCATAGAGAATGTCATCAATTACCAAAACCACACATGGGGGCACCGCATGTCCTTTCATCCTCCATCTCTCCCGAGCGGTTCCTGAAAGGGATTTCTCCCACAACCGCTACTGGGACAACGCCCGCACGGCCGCTATGGCGTGCTCCCGTTGTCTGTCGTCGGGGCTCTTTCGGCCGGGCTAGGGACTGTGCCGCCTCGCCGCGACGTATGGCATTGCCTGATGCCCCGGGCCAGACAAGACCATTCCACCACGCCGAAGGGCCACCGCCGACAGACATCGCTGCTCCATCGTGCGCACGCAGCTGCACCACTGTTCATGCAGCAGGAACCGCTTCGTGCTGGGACGGGAGTCGCTCAGAGCCGGCGGCCGCTGAGGGCGCCGTTTTCGCAGGGAGCAGCGGCGCCAACGGCGACGACGTTCGCCGCCCAGCGCTTGGAGCCGAGCCAGAGGGCGCTCGGGGGTCGTGGTCGCCTGGAGTCGGCCACAGCAGGAAGCAGCACTGCGCGTCTGCGGAGTTGTTGGGCCGCTGCCTCGGGCTGGCGGCCGCACCGGTGAGGGAAGATCCCCGTCGGCCGCTTCCGGGTGGGTCGCATCACTCAGTCGCTGATGCGCCGCAAGGAGCACCACCACGCCGGGAGGCCGCGGTCGCGAGTGTCAGCACACCGCAAGGATGCAAGCCGTGCGACACCGCGAGCATGGCCAACATCGAGGCAACGAGCGTTGTGGAGGTTCGTGTAGGACTGGCCACCGCGAGTGCGGCGACAACATTGTGGTGGTGGAGATGGGAGGGCAGCCTCAATGGCCACCACCACGAGGATGAAGATGGCGTCGCAGTTCGCCGTAGCGACGCCGGCTTTGGGATCACCTTGCTGTGCAGACCTTAGGGGTCGACGACTTGCCGATGGTCCACCGTCGTCCGTCGTCCGCTGCTTGTTCTTCTCCTCCTTCCTCTGTTATTTCGATTCTCAGCGCTAGAGTCGAATTACTCATGGTTGAGCGTGTTGATAACGTGTGAAGATTGAGGTCGAGAGAGAATCAATGATGAACAGTAATCTCGAACTCCTTTCTTTATTGATGATGACGAAAGTATATATATAGTGCGAGGAGTTGTGTCCTATGGAGGGGCCGCGTCGAGCGGACGCGAAACTAAGGCGGTAACTATGACGGATGCCAAACTAAGCAGAGATTATTAGGATTATAATTAATCCTTGTAGTATGTGTAGTACAATTCAGATGATACATAGAGAATGTGCTTGCCATATCCGTTGCATATGGTAAAGAGAATGTACTTCTCTTTCTTGTCAGCATAAGTTTCGCTATGGAAACCATTTTGACGAATATCTCTATAGCTTAGTAGGGTACGAGTTAAACTTGGGAAGCAATAAAGCATCTCGACGTTACTCGAGTACCCACAGGGATAGTAAATATGACCCGAGTTGAGCCAACAAATCTCATCGCGTCCAGCGATTTTAAAATATCTCCTTTCTCTCAATGAGAGTGGAAACATTGGACTTCCCTGAGTATAGCGTTTGTGGTGCATATGTCCACAAGGCACATATCATTTTTCATCGCATTGACCCCCGTAGAAATCTATATATAGACATGAAGATTCTCAAGAAAATCACTGTCGGATATATAGAATACATACAAATGAATTTGCATGAAAGTGCTGATACAATATATTGTGATATACAATATATGATGACAATAATAATCATGTTCTTATTAGAACATCAATGGACATAAGTAAATAGATCACTATAGAGACTAAGGGACTAAATGTATAGTCTCCAAACATGTCGGTTGATGCATATTCAACCATCATGCTCTCCATGGTCATAGGGTCTCGTGACAGCTTGATGGTCAGGTTGAGGGTTTGAAGTGAGTTTCAAACCATTGCCCTTGAGGTCCTTTGCATCCCGGTGGCGTGGCGCGCTATCCCATGGGATGCAAAACTGATATTGATGTCCATGAACCGCTTAAGTAAGTTGTGGCCATTGAGGACAAGTGCCTCAAACTGTTAGCCATCGATTATTTGTAGGGGCAAGCAAGAGATAATTAATTTACAAGAAGTAAATTAAAAATCATCATAGTGTTGTAATAAGAATGCAAAAATTTGCCTCAAGTGTATAACTTGAAAATGCTCAACCTCAATTGTGGGAACATAACATATTGAAGATCATACAGATCTCACAGTAATAGAGATAGTCTGCACATGTGTAGTAGATCGAACTCATTACCTTGTGTTTTCCTAATATAATGAGGAAGATGTTATTGTCAAAAATTTACAAGTTTATTGTGCGGGAGAAATCAATCTCGATCGATGTGACATGTTCATGAAGAATGTTAATGTGGTAAACACATAGAACATATTATCCCCGGTGAAAACGGGTAATTTATTTATATTACAGATTGTGTAGTATAAATACATCTTAATGTTGCAAAATTAATAGATTTCAAGAACGTGGCTTGAAATCATTAGTGTTAATCTCAAATTGATAAGGATGCCACCTTGAATTTTGCATATGTATTTGCAAGAAATTGAAAATCTCAATTGTAAATAGACGTATTAATCTTAACATGTAGCAAACATGGAGATACATGCATTCCGGAATACATCATACTCAACAGAAATACACTACTATTGTAATGAATAGTAATGATGTTGTAAACTTGATGTTCAAGTGAAAACTTGAATTGATTCTCAACTTCAATTGTGTGAACATAACACATTGAATATCATTTAGATCTCATAGTAATCGGCTGCATGGCCATTATCTTGTGTATGCTACAATTTAAATATAAGGAATACGCGTTGAAGGTAATCGCTTGTCGAGATTGACGAAGCATAGACCTCACAGTAAGAGAGGACAGTTTGCAAATGAGCAGTAGATCCCAACTCATTACCTTGTGATTCCAAATAAGCTAAGGGAGAAATATTCAAAAATTTGCAAGTTTGATATGCGAGAGAAGATGATCTCAATTGCAAAAACATGTTCAATAAAAATAAAATGTGGTAAACACATTGAACATGTCAAGTATCAACGTACACATATTTCTGGAATTTTAAAATTCAACAAAAAATACAGTAATTAACAGGGTCTAAGACAGGCAAGTACTAGTAAATAATACAGTTAGCCTGGACCAGTGTTTTAGCCTGTTTTGCAAATTCCTGTAAATACAAGGATCTTAATACAAACTAGCAAAGAGATAAGGTTAGTGTTTCTCACGTGCGGTTCCAACGGGGAGAAAACACCATTACCATCGCCGCCGCTTTGGCATACTGGCCAGGGCCGCGTCACGCGCGCATGAAGCCTGGCGCTATGGGCGGGCAAGTGAAGCCGCGCCACGCACCGACGCCTCCGCCGCAGGCAGCTTTGAGCCGCCGCGGCTGTCGTTCCTGAGGGAGCTTGGAGCAACCATGACGGAGGGAGACACACAGGGAGAAGCGGCGTCAGGGCCGGAAAGAGCCCGCGTGGGCTTGAAGCCGTCCCGAGGCCGAGTATCTCACCGGGGCCGACGGCTGTGAGAGCCGGCGCGGCCGGACGACGCAGAGGTCGTGGCCTAGGGTGCGGTGCGGCGCGGCGCACGGCCGAGCGCGAACGGGACAACAAGGGCGGGCGTCAGCGGCAGCGGCGCAAGCCATTCCGCCGGTGGAGGAGCGGGTGGGGGCGGAGCCCCGTATGCAGGCGCGCATGCGACTCCGGTTGTGGGCGCGGCGGCATGGGGCCGGCCATGAGCCAGGAAGCCCCACGGGAGCGCGAGCGTCGGCGTAAAGGCCACGTCCAGAGGTGTGCTGAGCGCCCTGGATGGCGTCTCCAGCGGAGCGGCGCGGACGGCAGCGCTGGAGCGAGGGTGGCCTCGGCAAGGGCAAGCACCACGGCCAGCGAGTTGGTTGGCCTTCTCGCTCTTGGCAGAGCAAAGTGCGTGATAAGTGAATCCTCTGTCTCTTTCATTAGATGATTGTAGGCATTTATACAAGTAGAAGGGATGCGATGAAGAGGCGTCCATTCGGGAGAGATGGCAGTTACAAAGGGACATTTACCCCATAATTAACACATGTTAATTAAACTCTAACAAAAATAACCGTAATGCCGTTGATCCAATATGAAATAGTATAAACAGTGTTGTATATCATCCCAACAATCCTTTTTGGGCCCTGAAAAAGACTGGTATTGGATCAGCATTAATGGAGATTGAAAACTGCCAAGGAATAGCTCATTTGATTTGGAAATATCCTGCCCATGATTGTGATTGACCGGTGGCTGGATACCACCAAAATAATAAGGAAAACGCTTGTGGCCGGCAGACCGGCGAACTTTAAGCCGGTCACGTGCGAGGCGTTCGATCCATCGCACGCACGAGGAGCCGTCTACCTCAAGCACGCACCGCTCTATCCTCAACTTATCTCTTCCTTCGAGCAAGTACATCCACACTTTATTTTCCCCAAGCGTTGACCCAGCCTCATCCCTCTCTACATCCACGCATGCGCTCCGCCATACCCACCTCAAGCTCATGCGCGCCTCCGGCCGCCCCTGTTCTCCGATGTCTTGGCGCTCCAGTGCACTTTCTGTTGCCTCCCAACGCCTCCGCCATGGGATCTGCCATGAGCTGCCACAAGGCTGGCTGGGCACACGAGACGGAGGAAGGACCGCAGTCCCGCATGCTCCAACAGCGGCTACCGAACACTGCGGTCATGGTGGCCGGGAGCTTCGGCGTTCGATCACCAAGATGCTCAAACCACGGCGGGGTTTTGAAGTGGTTCTGGTGCTGTAACCGGCGTCGCAGGATGCTGCAACCAGCATGCACCGTTGCTGGAACCGGCCACCGCGGGTGCTGGAACCAGCTGCCGCGGCTGCTGGCACCGGCGACGCTCGACAGAAAAGGCTGCAACTAGCACGCACCAATGCTGGAACCGGCCACCATCTTGTTCTTCATGGTACATGAGAAATTGTGGGTCTGTTTTGCTGCTATCTTCATCAATTTTTGCTACAATTGGCAAAGTTTTTTTTGCTACCACCATCTTTTCCTTCATTGCTTGTGAGAACTGAGAAATTGGCGAGGTCATTTCTGCTGCAATCGTCATCAATTTTTGGTACGAGCGGCGAGTTTTTTTGCTACCACCATACTTTTTCTCAATCGTTCATGAGAAATTGGGGGAAAAACTGCAACTGTCCATGAGACGGGCCCCTCAATGTCACCGGTGAGGAAGTGAGCAGAGACTACCCGAGCAGTCTAGCGGGGCGCTGCAGCAGCCAGGGGCGGTACGCTGCGCGTCGTTGTGATTTTTGGAAACAGAAGAAAGAAACAGACGCAGGATCGAGAGGTAGGGGACGAAGAGGGGATTAGATCCAACGGCTGGACGGGGAGGGATCCGACGTGCGGGGTGTGACCGGACCAAATTTGGGCCGGTGCGCCGGCGCCTAGCGTTGCCCAAATAATAAGCGCGGTGAGTCCAAGCAGCTGTTGGAGCTATCAGCGGTCATCGGCGACAAATTTTCGGGCCGTGCAGAGACACCACTATGAATAAGGTTCACAAACCATACAACTTCTGGATTGAAGAAGAGAAGCATTTACAACTCTATATGTAACGGTCTAATAGATCGAGGGGTAGCACGGCTGTGGTCGGCCTTCAAAGCAGAAGCCTGTAAGAAATGCACTTCCTGTTAATAATTGGTATGTGGGAACTTTTAATGTGAGTATATATGACAGAAGTTCAGTGAACTTACAGCCTTCTGAACCTCCTCATTTTTCACTCTGGGTGATGACCTCAACATTGGCCCAAAGGAAGCCTGTATTTCAACGTCCTTGTCCTCCTTTCCATCGATATACTTGGAGAATGAATCCACAGTCATGGTTTTCATGTCAATGGCCACCACTCGCATTTTCTTGAGTGCCCATTTGAACTCGCTTATAACAATGAATTGCACTATATTTGGGTTGTCAATGTGCACTTGAGGGAACATAAGGATGTCACGAGGAAGGCACTCAGGAGTGTTGAGTGCCCATAGGTCTTCATTTCTGACCTCGTACTCCTTCTTCCACGCCGACTTGCATGACGAGAGAGTGTGGCAGCTGACAATGAAGCCAGCACCAGGCTTGAGTGGCCCGTAACCAATGCCATCGTTGCGGGCGATATCGATGAACTTTAGTGTACGGCCTGCGTCGACAACGGAAGCACCACGGTACACCCAACTGGATGTGTTGCTGCGATTGTGAGTAGAAGGGAACTTGTTCAGCGGAAAACGGAGGAAGGACACGGTAGGATTGGGGACTCCAAACACATCACAGAGGAGGATGCCTCTGTAATAGTCGATCCAGCATAGAAAATGATCGAAAGGAATAACCGTGTTGGTCTGCCAATAACAAAGTTGCGAGACATCATCGTGGTCTTCAACACCGAGGATTGGTACACGGATGGAATTCCATTTTTCCTCAAGTCCAGGGCTAGCTGATGTACTAGCGTGCAGCATGCATATGTCAGCGTAGACCTTGCGGCGGCTGGGGTAGACATTCAACTCTGCCACCGCGAACCCTTCGCCTTCACCGCACAAGAGGCCCATAGATTCAAGGGCCAGCAGGCGCCGCTCCACCTTCTGGCCAGAAGGTGGACGAGGTAAGCGGCAATCAGCGCGGGAATAATCTGGGTATGGCTCGGTACAAGCGGGTAGCGCTTTCAGCGAGGAAGGATTGTTGGCGTTGTAGATGAAGAAGTCTTGCACCACCACACCCCCTAGTTCCTTGGTACAGGCGGCAACCCTAAACATAAAGAGATGCTGGTGGGAAGCCATGATGGCTAAGGGCCTCTCAGCGTGTTTGGCAGCTTGAGGGATTGGGCGTGGGAGTTTACGAGGGGGAATTTGTGAAGAGATTAGATTTGGGAAGTAGATTATTAGTCCCATTCCCATGTTTGGTGTGTGGTAGTAATTATCGGTGGGAATTCTACATTGAGTTACAGGACTGGGAATTGTTGACGATACGCGAGTTTGGATTAGAAAAGTGAGCGCTTCATCAGCCGTTGAACAACAGGACGTGAGCGAACAGTTTTTTCATTTTACGTCAATTCCCACTCCCACGCTTAATTACCTGGTCCTCCCAGGGAAGAGATTGAAGGGAGTTGGACCTCTTAATTCCCCTTCCTCTTCCCATCCTAACTACCATTTACCTGAGCCAATCAAAGGAATTTAACTCCCATAGACCTTAAACTCCCATTCCCCATTGGCAACTCCCTCCAAACAAACACGCTGTCTGTTTCTTGGGATCTGGAAAGCCAGGAAACTGCGCGTACAGGCGGGAGATGAGCGGCGGTTTCTCAAGACAGATGGCGATGCGGAACGGGGCGTTCCACGAGGTGGCGCCGGACGCCCTGATGGTGGGTGCCTTGTCATAGTTCGGGAAAGTCTCGTCGTCGTCCCTGCGGAACACGAAGCGCTCCATCATCACCCAGCTGGGGATGGGGGCGGCAGACATCGCGACCTTGAAACAGATTGGGATATTAGAGTGGTCTTTGTGAGGACAAATCGGGGGAGTTCGTGAACAAATCGGGAGAGTTTGTGAGCAAAGGCTTACCGACGAAGAAGGAGGCGGCAAGAGGCGTGCGGGAGCGGCGATCCAGCGGGTTCCAGATTGCAGAGACCAAGAGGTCGACGGGGCAGGCGGCTTCCAGATTGCAGAGACCAAGAGGGTAGACCAAGAGGAAGGGGAGCCTTGGCGCAGTGGTAAAGCTGCTGCCTTGTGACCATGAGGTCATGGGTTCAAGTCCTGGAAACAGCCTCTTACAGAAATGTAGGGAAAGGCTGCGTACTATAGACCCAAAGTGGTCGGACCCTTCCCTGGACCCTGCGCAAGCGGGAGCTACATGCACCAGGTTGCCCTTTTTTTTTATTGTGATGCGAATATGATGGGGTTACGATTCCGTGTGTGTGTGGAACTTGTATACAGACCTGGCCAAATGGGCCGGTACGGCCCGGCCTGGGTTAAACGGCCAGGCACGCTAAGTGTCCTCAGGCCGTGCCGGGCTGGCACGCACCTGGCCCAGGCTACCCCTCGCTACATGGGCTATCTGGCCGGCACAGCTGGCCCGATTGCTGAAAAAAAAGTCCATTTTTCACCCTTGAATGTGTCGTGAGGGACAAAAAAAATACTCCCATGAACTTGAATTTGGTACGATTTCAACCCTCAAATCCTCGAACCGGATAACTCTCCCCCTTCTGTGGTTTGTTGATGACTTATCAGATTTTAGATGGTTCTGACTCTTTTGACGTGGCAGCGGACCAGTTTTTCTTGGTTGCAGACCAGTTCATCCTCGCTCAATTCTTTTTTCCTCAAGTCACAATGGATGTCGTTGCAGACGATGGTGACGAGGACGCCGGCATATAGGTTGGTGCCATACATATCCAATCCCCAGTCGTAAGTGTTGAGCGCACCGCACTCCTCATCCACGGCAAAGAGCATGCCACCACAGTCTAGGGATGCCGCGGCAGGGCCCTTCCACCCAACGAGCATGCCGGGCAGCATGCCCTCCCACCGGATGGCCACGAGGTTGAACACGACACTCTCCTTGGCACCTGCCACATAGGTTGACATTGCAGACCTTCCCGCGCAAAGGACCTCCGTGGCGTCCCAGTTGAACCCGCCGTCCCGCATCGGCAGGAGCGGCTCCCATGGTGCATACAGTGCGGCGGGGTTCACTATCGCCTCGGAGCGCACGCTTGCGAGGTCGTAGCCAGCGCCCACACATCCTACGACGAACACACGACCGTCCGTCGCGCCCCACCTATGTGTGGCGAAGCAGGACCCGCGGGCCGATCAGCCGGCACAACACGGGTGCGGCGGCGTGTCGAACACGAGCAGGTGGCACAACGCCGGGTGGAGCGGCTGCGTGGACTACGCAACAAGGACGAGCGGCCCCGCCGCGGCCACTGATTGGAGCGGCAGTCAGGGGAGAGGAACAACGGGTGGCAGAGCGTCGAGGGCAGCGACGGTAGCCCGTTCCACCATGCGACGATCGGGTCGCAGGCCATGAAGGACGCGTCATAGTCGCTGGCGCCCTCGAGGAGTGTGTAGAGCGAGAGGAACAACAGCAACGACATCACGTACAAGAGGCGAAGCTACGGGGAGCAAACATCGTGCATCAGGAACGCGCGAGCTTTACTCTGTACTAGTGGCTAGGGCACGCCCTTGGCGCGCCTCCTGTGCGTACCTATGCGCACTTGCCTTGGTTGTGCAGCTATGCACGTGCAAATGCAGGTCAGAGTACAGTTAACAGCAACTAAGGAGAAAAATGTTCATTCAAGAGACATAGCAAGGTAGGTGCATATTATAAGATAGGTCACAGTCTTACAAGGTGGATGATGAGCACAACATTGAACTGAAATCAAAGACTAACATGCTCCAAAAGAAAAACAATCTTCAAAAGGGAAGTAGAGTTCATCGAACCATCACATCGCATGATTATTAAGTCTTAAAGATTAGCTAAAGATGATAGATAATTCATATATAGCAGGTGCTGTTGACAACGTTGTGTCTAGAGACGATGGACGGTGAGGGACAGGCGGCACCTTTCCTTGAATACCATCTTCTTTGAACTTTAAGTTCGCAATGAACTTAATACATTCTTCAAGACCAGCAAAACTTGTGGATTCTCGAAAAGATTTTTTTTTACCATAGTATTCGAACATGTTGAAGTAGAAGGAACCAAATCAGCACCATATTTATTTGAATCGATTCAAGAACAAGCAGACCTATGCAGATAAGGGATGTAGTGTGTTGCATGCATTAGAAACAAAAATAACACAACAAACACTCTTAACCAAACAAGCATCACTCAAGACCACAAATAGGTCCATCTCCTTTATTTTAGCGACGCATCATATTTGTGTTGCCGCTTACCTTTCTTCTCACCCTCGCCTTGGAGTGCACGCTTGCAAGGTCATAGCCAGCACCCACACATCCTACGACGAATACACGACCGTCCGTCGCGCCCCACCTGCACGTGGCGAAGCAGGACCCGCGGGCCGATCAGCCGGCGCAGCACGGGTGCGGCGGCGTGTCGAACATGAGCAGGTGGCACAACGCCGGGTGGAACGGCTACGTGGACTACGCAACAAGGACGAGCGGCCCCGCCGCGGCCACAAACTGGAGCGGCAGTCATGGGAGAGGAACAACGGGTGGCAGAGCGTCGGGGGCAGCGACGGCAGCCCGTTCCACCATGCGGCGATCGGGTCGCAGGCCATGAAGGACGCGTCGTAGTCGCTGGCGCCCTCGAGGAGTGCGTAGAGCGAGGGGAACGACAGGAACGACATCACGTACAAGAGGCGACGCTAAGGGGAGAAAATGGCGTGCATCAGGAACGGGCGAGCTTTACTCTGTACTACTTGGTTGTGTAGCTATGCACGTGCAAATGCGGGTCAGAGTACAATTAACAGCAACTAAGGAGAAAAATGTTCATTCAAGAGACATAGCAAGGTAGGTGCATATTATAAGATAGGTCACAGTCTTACAAGCTGGATGATGAGCACAACATTGAACTGAAATCAAAGACTAACATGCTCCAAAAGAAAAATGATCTTCAAAAGGGAAGTAGAGTTCATCGAACCATCACATCGCAGGATTATTAAGTCTTAAAGATTAGCTAAAGATGATAGATAATTCATATATATTAAGATGATAGATTAAGGTCCTACTGACGACGTTGTGTCTAGAGACGATGGACGGTGAGGGACAGGCGGCACCTTTCCTTGAATACCATCTTCTCTGAACTTTAAGTTCGCAATGAACTTAATACATTCTTCAAGACCAGCAAAACTTGTGGATTCTCGAAAAGATTTTTTCTCACCATAGTATTCGAACATGTTGAAGTAGAAGGAACCAAATCAGCACCATATTTATTTGAATTGATTCAAGAACAAGCAAACCTATGCAGATAAGGGATGTAGTGTGTTGCATGCATTAGGAACAAAAATATTCAAGAAGCACCATCAAATTGCTAGTAGAAGGGGTAGAACAAAAGCATGTACTCTTGAGTATTTAAGGAGAGCACCTCCTAATCAAAGTTTCAATAGTATGGGATACCTCTTGAGTTCTGAAACTTAAACTAAGATTTTGAGCTTTCCTAGTACTCCCTCTTATCTATTTTACTTGTCGTTTGTCAAGTACAACTTAGTTGGAAGGAGTAATAGCTAACATCTTTGGAATCACAGAAAAACATTGGTATATTATGCCTAACACCATACCTCATGATCCATCATAAGTTGACTACAGAAAAACATTGGTATATTGTGCCTAACGCCGTACCTCTTGATCCATCATAATTTTATTTTCCTGGAGTGCGTCACTGAGACTAATCAAGGTAATGATCCCATATGTGAATATGAACCATTAAAACATAATGATCAAAGACTGAGAGATAGGAGATATAAGCAGACCAGTGATTCAGCTCTACTAAGGATACAAGGCACAAATATGAGAGGTACTACATAATAAAGATGCTAATGAGTTGGACTGCTCTATAGAGAAAAGTGAGCAAACCAGTATATAAAGCTCATTAATTTTTGCTTGGAAGCATCAGAATGGAAGTAACAAAAATAAATAATTGTTAGCAAATAAAATTGTTAACGAAGACATATTTAGATACGTAAAACAATACCAAGGGAAGTACATGCCACTGCTCTGGTCGGACCTCCTCCACATACGTAAAAAATTGTTACCCTAAAAAATTGACAAGGGGCCCTCTAGATACGTCAATAGCGAAGTATCCCCTTTCTTTAACATATATCTAAATGCACAACTACTATCTTGTTCCCAGAGCATGTTACTGCTGAGATGAAGCAGCTAGGCATATAAATCGTGTTAGGGGCACTCACCCATCCAACCAGGCTTTCCTGGCCCTACGCACATCCTGTTATATAATGGGTTTCCTCCCTGAAATTATATCCAGCAGCACGACCCCAAATGCATACACATCGGTTTTCTTGTTCACCTTCCTGTGCGAAAAATATTCAGGTGCCATGTACCAGTCGCAACAGTGATTTGCTTAGACACTCCACATTTCATAAAACATAAAGTGACAACAACCATAGCTCAAAGATGATACTAACCCAAAAGTTCATGTGATGTAAGTGCATGTTAGGTGAGGGGTTGAAGTTGAAACTTTATTTGCTAACCCAAAATCAGACAACTGGAATGTTAAAAACAGAGACGAAGTCACAAGCAGAAGAGAAATTGACAACATACATGCTAACCGCAATTCAGCACTGCTTACGCATCAAGCAACTTGCATGTCTAGTTTTATAGTATTAATAAAAGTAGTTATTGCAGAAAGCTAGAGCGGAAAATGAGTCCCATATGCTCTTGGTATTTGCAAATATTTATACCTGGGCCTCAAAATTCTCTGAGAGGAGGATGTTTGCAGCTTTAACATCTCCATGAATCACAGACTTGGTGACACAACCATCATGCAGAAATTCAAGTGCCTTTGCAATGTGAATTGCTATCTTATTTCTCTTTTCCCAACTAAGAGTATCCTCACAATTCCCTGAAGAACAGTTACAAAATATTTAGGCTACTTTCCAAGAGGCTGGGGATGGAATAGGTCACACACATATTTCATCATGATGCTTACCATGAAGCACTTTGTCTAAGCTTCCCTGGTGCATGTAATCATACACCAACACAAGACAGTAGTTGTCAGAGCCGAATCCCCTTGGTGAGATGATATTTTAATTTTGCAAACTGGTTACAGTCTCAATCTCCTTAATAAAATCCTGAAGTGCGTCAACTGAAGGTTTCAGAATCTTTGCAGCATACAAGGTGCCATCATTTAACCGTGCATTGTATATACTCAGCCAGATCTATTACCATCTCATTGAAACTCTCAAAGATCCTTATTTGAGAGTTCATTTTTGGTTCATATGAGGCAGCCACATTTTCCTTTCTCGGGAGCGCGTCCTTGGTGTACGACAATTCCACCTGCTCGAGAAGAAACCAAGAAACAATGAAGAACGCACTCCAATAACTCCAAGAAGGAACATCGTGAACGTCCATGACCTGCTCCTCCTCGCCTCCTCCCTGATAACCGCTCGCTGCTGTCGCAGGATATGGTGGAATCCAGTTCATAGTTGAATGACCCCGTTGCGCCCCTCTGCACCATGATCCTCCTTCCCGTTGTGGAGCTTGACCCAAGGCGAAGGCAAAGTCGGGGATGCTGCCCGCAGAGCTTGGGGGAAAAGGTGTTGGAAAGGGAACGGCGGCCAGCCTGCCCTTCCTGTCGACCCACGCCGCGGCGGAGCTCGACCCATCGACGCTGCCTCCCACGTAGTCATCAGAGGGGTGGAGGAGCTGTTACTGCCCGCGGAGCTCGGAGGAGAAGGAATCATGGCAAGGTCCTTGCCCTTCCGGGGGTCCACCACCGTGGCGGGCTCGACCCATCGGCATCGCCTCCGGCCTCACTACAAAAAGGGACACTTCCGTGATGATACGTGTTTGTCATAGTAGGTCACATTTTCTGTCATGTATGTACATCCATGACAAATTTATGACAGAATCAAGATAGTCATACATGTGTTGTCATAGAAGTGTTCCATGACATTACCAAAATTATCATCATGGAAGTGTCCACTTCCATGACGATAAATCGCGCGTCACAGAAGTGCTTTCGTCAAGGGTGACCGACACATGGCATCCACCGTAACGGAACGCCGTTAAGCTATCGGGTCCAGTTTTGGATCCGATAACCCGTTAACAGCCCCGACCAATGGGGATTTTCTACGTGTAAAATCATCATTGGCTAGAGGAAACACGTGTCAGCTCACCGTTGGGACAGATGTCATCCACTCATTGGACACAAAGTGCCTATGATACGTCAACACGTGGCACGGTCCAACAGAGGCCCATTCCTTTGAAAAGGACGGCCCGTTTGACTTGGTCAAAAGGTGGCGGGCCGGCCCATGGCAAGCCTGTTAATGGCTTGTTCGCATATAGCCCATTTACAGCCCGCTAACCCAGGGCCCGTTTATGGCCTAACCGAATTAGGCCCAGTAGCATCATCTGGGCCGTCCAATATAATTCTAGCCTATTTTAACTTCCGGCCCATGTATGGCCCATGATGTCTTTCGGCCCATATGAGGCCCTTATTACTCTCAGCCCATTAATGGCCCGTGGTAAAACTGGCCCATAATGAACAATGTGTCACTTTATACCCATTAACGGCCCGTGGTGAAACTGGCCCGTAATGAACAGTGTATCATTTTATACCCATTAACGACCCATTATTCCATTGGGCCGTTTCCAGCCCATGTTATCTTTCGGCCTTCTCAGGGCCCATTTATTCTTGGACTCATTTTCAGCATTCGGTTACTTACAACCCGTTACTGTCATTTTCTACTTGTGGGCCAAAGAAGCCCGTGCTTATAGTCGGCCCGTTTGTGGCTCGTTAATACGTTGGGCCATTTTCATAGCGTCATCAAATACGGTCGATTAATGACGGCCCATTATGGTCAGCCCATGAACGGACGATTCCAACTCTAGCCCGTTTACGGCCATAAAGTTGTATGTTATTGGCCCATGTTTGGGCAATTGATCATACGGCCCGTAGAAGGCCCATTGATAATACATCCCATAGAAGGCCCATTGATGATACAGCCCGTAGAAGGCCCATTGTTTCTACGCCCCGTAGAAGGCCTAGTGTCACTATAGTAAATATGTAGCCCATGGTTATTGTGGCCTAGTTAAAAAAAAGGTTATTGCGGCCACTAGCAAACCACGGAAAAAGAACAGCACTGACTACAAGCAAACAAATAAACAAGACAACACAGAAATAAATAAGCAAGCAACTTACGCTAGGCTATCACGACTATTACACATATTACATCCACTGGGCATCAAAGTTCACCACCAGTGCAAATATAGGGAACAAAGCAGCATATCATATACACTAGTTGTCAAAGTTGGCGACCAGTGCAAATAAACGTCATAGCAAAACATGTCCATAACTGAAACCACTTCAAAAGATCTCAAGAAACAATATCATGGGTACCCATAATGCTGGCAAGATGCTTAGCAAGCTTATTAACTTTCTCTTGTTTGGCGCTTAAATCCTCCAGCGCTTGCTGTTGCACCAGAAAGTATGCATCTAAATTCTGTAGGGACTTCCTCAGTCCTCAACTTCCTGTCGCAACACATCATCAATGTCTTTCAACTTTAAGCTGAGACTCAAGAAGACGAACTGATTTAGGCAGCGAGTTCGAAGAGCTTGTGCCAGCGGTAGTGGCCAGTAACTCGAACACTACATCAAGACAGGACTTCTGAGTTCTCTCACTGTCGTTAAGGTAGTTTTTATCAGCTTTCTCGAAGACCAACAGGGATGTCTCACTATCTTGAACCTTATCTGCATTACTTCCTTCACCATTGCATAACGGGGTACTGTTCTCCAATATTTTGCCTGCATTCTAAAAGAGAAACAAGCAGACACATCACAGGTTTACCATGTTGTATATGAAATTCATTTTGGTAAATCAGTTCAGTAGTAAAGTCCACATGATAACAGCATGAAACAAACATATATCTATGTACCATGGTCACTTTATGGTCTATATCATTCTAGTTTTTGTTGCCAAATCAAGATAGAGACACAGTTCAAATAATATTTGTTCAAGACAAAGGAAAATAGACAGAATATAAGTGTGGGAAACTATAGAGACACTTGTAATGTGCATGACATGAGAACATAACTGTTTATTCAATTGAAACTGAAATCAATATAGAGCAAGTTACAAAAGTAAACGAGTTAGACAAACAAGTTTAAAACATACCTGTTGCACCATTGGAGTTTCAATTCCATCCTTCAAATTTGAAAATAGTTGGTCTGAGTAAATACAGTGATGCAAGAGCAAAGGAGTATGAACCATAGCTACAGAACCTGACCTGAGAACAATTATTCTTCTCCTTTAAGCGTTGAGTTGGGATTCGAAGTGGTGGTCCTCATGCTTTGGGCACTGCAGTTCCCTTAGTAACTGCTCGTGTTTGGGTGCTCTGTGGTGGAGACGGTGTTGTGTCAACTGGAACTGGGTTACTATCTGCTAGGGTTGGGGTTAGAAGGGGTGTAGCTGGTTCTCTGTCCAACTGGGTAGGGGTACAATCTGCGAGAGTCAGGGTTATGCGTGGTGGGGCTAGTTCTTAGGCAAGTACAACCGTGGTTCTATCTGCATCAATTGTAGCACTATCTTTTCTGAAGACTGTGTTGTTACTCCCTTAGATACTGCCATCACCCTCTCCAATTCAAATGGCTGATAAACAAGAAAAGTAATTGAATGTACAGACATTGTATGATAGACAAGTGCAATGGATAGTGGGGAATAAAAGAGGGCATGAAATAATTCACATTTATGTTGTCTAACCAAACAGGATAGCATGAAACAATTTCACATATATGATGGCTAACTAAACAGGATAGCATGATACTGTTGGGGAACGTAGTAATAATTCAAAATTTTCCTGCGTGTCACCAAGATCAATCTAGGAGATACTAGCAATGAGAGAGAGAGAGAGAGCGAGTGCATCTTCATACACTTGAAGATCGCTAAGCGGAAGCATTACTAGAACGCGGTTGATGGAGTCATACTCGCGGCGATTCAAATCGTGGAAGATCTGATCTAGCATCGAACGGACGGCGCCTTCAACACATATACATCCCAGGGACTTCTCCTCCTTCATGATTTATCAAGGAGAGAGGAGAAGTTGAGGGAGAGCTCCGGCATCACGATGGCGTGGTGGTGGAGCTTGCAGTTCTCCGGTAGGGCTTCGCCAAGCACTACGGAGGAGGAGGTGGTGTTGGAGAGGGGAAGGGCTGCGCCAGGGGCAACGGGTGCAGCTCCCATGCGCCTCCCCACTATATATAGGGATGGAGGGGGCTAGTTTCTTGCCCTCCAAGTCCATTGGGGCGTTGGCAGAGGTGGGAGGAAAGAAATCCCATCATTTCCCTTCCCCACCGATTGTTATCCCCCCTTTTTAGGGATCTTGATCTTATCCCTTCAGGATATGATCTTATTCCTTCTAAGGGGGGATCTTGGTGCACCTTGACCAGGGGTGTGGGGCCTTGCCCCCACTACCCACGTTCATGTGGGTCTCCCCATGCAGGTGGGCCCCACTCTAGAACCTTCTAGAACCTTCCTGGTACAATACCGAAAAATCCTGAACATTTTCCGGTGGCCAAAATAGGACTTCCCATATATAAATCTTTACCTCCGGACCATTACGGAACTCCTCGTGACGTCCGGGATCTCATCCGGGACTCCGGACAACATTCGGTAACTGCACACTAATTCCCATAACAACTCTAGCATCACCGAACCTTAAGTGTGTAGACCCTACGGGTTCGGGAATCATGCAGACATGACCGAGACAGCTCTCTGGCCAATAACCAACAGCGGGATCTGGATACCCATGTTGGCTCCCACATGTTCCATGATGATCTCATCGGATGAACCACGATGTCAAGGATTCAAGCAATCCCGTATACAAATTCCCTTTGTCAATCGGTACGTTACTTGCCCGAGATTCGATCGTCGGTATCCCAATACCTTGTTCAATCTCGTTACCGGCAAGTCACCTTACTCATTCCGTAATGCATGATCCCGTGACTAACTACTTAGTCACATTGAGCTCATTATGATGATGCATTACCGAGTGGGCCTAGAGATACCTCTCCATCACGAGTGACAAATCCTAGTCTTGATTCGTGCCAACCCAACAGACACTTTCGGAGATACCCGTAGTGCACCTTTATAGCCACCCAGTTACGTTGTGACGTTTGGCACACCCAAAGCATTCCTACGGTATCTGGGAGTTGCACAATCTCATGGTCTAAGGAAATGATACTTGACATTAGAAAAGCTTTTAGCAAACAAACTACACGATCTTGTGCTACGCTTAGGATTGGGTCTTGTCCATCACATCATTCTCCTAATGATGTGATCCCGTTATCAATGACATCCAATGTCCATGGTCAGGAAACCATAACCATCTATTGATCAACGAGCTAGTCAACTAGAGGATCACTAGGGACATGTTGTGGTCTATGTATTCACACATGTATTACGGTTTCCAGTTAATACAATTATAGCATGAACAATAGACAATTATCATGAACAAGGAAATATAATAATAACCATTTTATTATTGCCTCTAGGGCATATTTCCAGCAATCTCCCACTTGCACTAGAGTCAATAATCTAGTTCACAGCACTATGTGATTGTAATGAATCCAACACCCATTGGGTTTGATCATATCTCGCTTGTGAGAGAGGTTATTAGTCAACGGGTATGAATCTTTTAGATCCGTGTGTGCTTTACAAATCTCTATGTCATCTCCTAGATGCAGCTACCACGCGCTATTTGGAACTATTCCAAATAACAACTCTACTATACGAATCCGGTCTACTACTTAGAGTCATCCAGATTAGTGTCAAAGTTTGCATCAGCGTAACCCTTTACGACAAACTCTTTTACCACCTCCATAATAGAGAAAATTCCTTAGTCCACTAGTTACTAAGGATAACCTTGACCGTTGTCCTGTGATCCATTCCTAGATCGCACTTGTACCCCTTGACTGACTCATGGCAAGGCACACTTTAGGTGCGGTACACAACATAGCATACTGTGGAGCCTACGTCTAAAGCATAGGGGATGACCTTCGTCCTTTCTCTCTCTTCTGCCGTGGTCAGGTCTTGAGTCTTACTCAATACTCACACCTTATAACACAGCCAAGAACTCCTTCTTTGCCGATCTATTTTGAACTCCTTCAAAATCTTGTCACGATGCGTACTCATTTGAAAGTACTATCAAGCGATTTTGATCTATCCTTATAGATCTTGATGCTCAATGTTCAAGTAGCTTAATCCAGGTTTTCCATTGAAAAACACTTTTCAAATAACCCTATATGCTTTCCAGGAATTCTACATCATTTCTGATCAACAATATGTCAACAACATATACTCATCAGAAATGCTATAGTGCTCCCACTCACTTCTTTGGAAATACAAGTTTCTCATAAACTTTGTATAAACCCAAAATCTTTGATCATCTCATCAAAGCGTATATTCCAACTCCGAGATGCTTACTCCAGTCCTTAGAAGGATTGCTGGAGCTTTGCATACTTGTTAGCATCTTTTAGGATTGACAAAACCTTCTGGTTGTATCACATACAACCTTTCCTCAAGAAAATCATTGAGGAAACAATGTTTTGACATCGTATCTGCAAGATTTCATAAAAAATGCAGGAACTGCTAATATAATTTCAACAGACTCTTAGCATCGCTACGAGTGAGAAAGTCTCATCGTAGTCAACTCCTTGAACTTGTCGGAAAACATCTTAGCGACAAGTCGAGCTTTCTTAATGGTGACACTTACCATCATTGTCCGTCTTCCCTTTTAAAATCCATCTGTACCCAACAACCTTATGACCATCAAGTAGTTCTTCCAAAGTCTACACTTTGTTTTATACATGGATCCTCTCTTGGATTTTATGGCCTCGAGCCATTTGTCAGAATCCGGGCCCACCATCGCTTCTCCACAGCTCATAGGTTCATTGTTGTCTAGCAACATTACCTCCAAGACAGGATTACTGTACCACTCCGAAGCAGTACGTGTCCTTGTCGACCTACAAGGTTTGGTAGTGACTTGATCCGAAGTTTCATGATCACTATCATTAGCTTCCACTTCAACTGGTGTAGGCGCCACAGGAACAACTTCTTGTGCCCTGCTACAGATTGGTTGAAGTGATGGTTCAATAACCTCATCAAGTCTCCACCATCCTCCCACTCAATTCTTTCAAGAGAAACTTTTCCTCGAGAAAGGACCCGTTTATAGAAACAATCACTTTTGCTTCCGTATCTGAAATAGGAGGTATACCCAACTGTTTTGGGTGTCCTATGAAGTTGCATTTATCTGCTTTGGGTTTGAGCTTATCAGGCTAAAACTTTTCCACATAAGCTTCGCAGTCCCAAACTTTTAAGAAATGACAGCTTAGGTTTCTCTAAACCATAGTTCATACGCTGTCATCTCAACGGAATTACGTGGTGCCCTATTTGAAGTGAATGCGGTTTTCTCTAATGCCTAACCCATAAACGATAGTGGTAATTCGATAAGAGACATCATGGTATGCACCATATCCAATAGGGTGCAGCTATGATGTTCGGACACACCATCACACTATGGTGTTCCAGGCGGTATTAGTTGTGAAACAATTTCCACAATGTCTTAATTGTATACCAAACTCATAACTCGGATACTCATCTCTATGATCATATCATAGACATTTTATCCTCTTGTCACGATGATCTTCAACTTCACTCTGAAATTACTTGAACCTTTCAATAATTCAGACTTGTGTTTCATCAAGTAAATATACTCAGCATCTACTCAAATCATCTGTGAAGTAAGAACATAACGATATCCACTGCGTGCCTCAGCACTCATTGGACTACATACATCAAAATGTATTACTTCCAACAAGTTGCTTTCTTGTTCCATCTTACTGAAAACGAGGCTTTTCAGTCATCTTGCCCATGTGGTATGATTTGCATGTCTCAAGTGATTCAAAATCAAGTGAGTCCAAATGATCCATCTGCATGGAGTTTCTTCATGCGTACGTACTAATAGACATGGTTCGCATCTCTCAAACTTTTCAAAAAACGAGTGAGTCCAAAAGATCCATCAACATGGAGCTTCTTCATGCGTTTTATACCAATATGACTCAAATAGCAGTGCCACAAGTAGGACGTACTATCATTACTATCTTATATCTTTTGGCATGAACATGTGTATCACTATGATCGAGATTCAATAAACCATTCATTTTAGGTGCAAGACCATTGAAGGTATTATTCAAATTAACAGAGTAACCATTATTCTCCTTAAATGAACAACCGTGTTGCGATAAACATAATCCAATCATGTCTATGCTCAACGCGAACACCAAATAACAATTATTTAGGTTTAACACCAATCCCGATGGTAGAGGGAGCGTGCGATGTTTGATAATATCAACCTTGGAAATACTTCCAACACATATCGTCACCTCGCCTTCAGCTAGTCTCCATTTATTATGTAGCCTTTTATTTTGAGTTACTAACACTTAGCAACCGAACCGGTATCTATTACCCTGGTGCTACTAGGAGTGCTAGTAAAGTACACATTGATATAATGTATACCCAATATACTTCTGTCGACCTTGCCAGCGTTCTCATCTACCAAGTATCTAGGGTAGTTCTGCTTCAGTGACCGTTCCCCTCATTACAGAAGCACTTAGTCTCGGGTTTGGGTTCAAACTTTGGGTTTCTTCACTAGAGCAGCAACTGATTTGCCATTTCATGAAGTATCCCTTCTTGCCCTTGCCCTTCTTGAAACTAGTGGTTTCACTAACCATCAACAATTGATGCTCCTTCTTGATTTCTACTTTTGCGGTGTCAAACATCGTGAATAGCTCAAGGATCATCATATCTATCCCTGATATGTTATAGTTCATCACGAAGCTCTAGTAGCTTGGTGGCATTGACTTTGGAGAACCATCACTATCTCTTAAGGAAGATTAACTCCCAGTCGATTCAAGTGATTGTAGTACTCAGACAATCTGAGCACATGCTCAACGATTGAGCTTTTCTCCATTAGTTTACAGGCTTAGGAAACTCGTTAGAGGTCTCATACCTCTTGACATGGGCACGAGCCTGAAATCCCAATTTCAGCCCTTTGAACATCTCATATGTTTCGCGACGTTTCAAAATCGTCTTCGGCGCCTCAATTCTAAACCGTTTAACATTACTGAACTATCACGTAGTCATCAAAATGTGTATGTCAGATGTTCGCAACATCCACAGACGATATTCGAGGTTCAGCACACCAAGCGGTGCATTAAGTACATAAGCCTTCTGCGTAGCAATGAGGACAATCCTCAGTTTACGGACCTAGTCTGCATAATTTCTACTATCAACTTTCAACTAAATTTTCTCTAGGAACATATCTAAAACAGTAGAACTAAAGCGCAAGTTACGACATAATTTGCAAAGACCTTTTGACTATGTTCATGATAATTAAGTTCATGTAATTTAATGAACTCCCAGCCAGATGGACATCCCTCTAGTCATCTAAGTGATACATGATCCGAGTCAACTAGGCCGTGTCCGATCATCACGTGAGACGGACTAGTCATCATCGGTGAACATCTTCATGTTGATCGTATCTGCTATACGACTCATGTTCAACATTTCGGTCTCTTGTGTTCCGAGGCCATGTCTGTACATGCTAGGCTCGTCAAGACAACCTAAGTGTTTTGCTTGTGTAAATCTGGCTTACACCTGTTGTATTTGAATGTTAGAATCTATCACACCCGATCATCACGTGGTGCTTCGAAACAACGAACCTTCGCAACGGTGCACAATTAGGGGGGACACTTTCTTGAATTTTTAGCGAGGGATCATCTTATTTATGCTACCGTCGTTCTAAGAAAATAAGATGTAAAAACATGATAAACATCACATGCAATCAAATAGTGACATGATATGGCCAATATCATTTTGCTCCTTTTGATCTCCATCTTTGGGGCGCCATGATCATCATCATCACCGGCATGACACCATGATCTCCATCATCGTGTCTTCATGAGGTTGTCTCGCCAACTATTACTTCTACTACTATGGCTAACGGTTTAGCAATAAAGTAAAGTAATTACATGGCATTATTCAATGACACGCAGGTCATGCAATAAATTACGACAACTCCTATGGCTCCTGCCGGTTGTCATACTCATCGACATGCAAGTCGTGATTCCTATTACAAGAACATGATCAATCTCATGCATCACATATATATCATTCATCACATCCTTTTGGCCATATCACATCACACGGCATATGCTGCAAGAACAAGTTAGACGTCCTCTAATTGTTGTTGCAAGTTTTTACGTGGCTGTTATAGGTTTCTAGCAAGAACATTTCTTACCTATGCCAAAACCACAACGTGATATGCCAATTGCTATTTACCCTTCATAAGGACCCTTTTCATCAAATCCAATCCAACTAAAGTGGGAGAGACAGACACCCGATAGCCACCTTATGCAACTAGTGCATGTCAGTCGGTGGAACCTGTCTCACGTAAGCGTACGTGTAAGGTCGGTCCGGGCCGCTTCATCCCACGATGCCATAGAATCAAGATAAGACTAGTAACGTCAAGTAAATTGACAAAATCGACGCCCACAACAACTTGTGTTCTACTCGTGCATAGAATCTACACAATAGACCTAGCTCATGATGCCACTGTTGGGGAACGTAGCAATAATTCAAAATTTTGTGCGCATCACCAAGATCATTCTATGGAGATTCTAGCAACAAGAGAGAGAGAGAGCGAGTGCATCTTCATACCCTTGAAGATCGCTAAGCGGAAGAGTTACTAGAATGGGGTTGATGGAGTCGTACTCGCGGCGATTCAAATCGCGGAAGATCCGATCTAGCGCCGAACGGACGGCACCTCCGTGTTCAACACACATACATCCCAGGGACTTCTCCTCCTTCTTGATCCAGCAAGGACAGAGGAGAATTTGAGGGAGAGCTCCGGCAGCACGATGGCATGGTGGTGGAGCTTGCAGTTCTCCGGCAGGGCTTTGCCAAGCACTACGGAGGAGGTGGTGGTGTTGGAGAGGGGGAGGGCTGTGCCAGGGGCAAGGGGTGCAGCTCCCATGCGCCTCCCCACTATATATAGGGGTGGAGGGCGCTGGTTTTTTGCCCTCCAAGTCCATTGGGGCGTTGGCAAAGGTGGGAGGAAAGAAATCCCATCATTTCCCTTCCCCACCGATTGTTATCCCCCCTTTTTAGGGATCTTGATCTTATCCCTTCGGGATATGATCTTATTCCTTCTAAGGGGGGATCTTGGTGCGCCTTGACCAGGGGCGTGGGGCCTTGCCCCCACTACCCATGTTCATGTGGGTCCCCCCATGCAGGTGGGCCCCACTCTAGAACCTTCTAGAACCTTCTCGGTACAATACCGAAAAATCCTGAACATTTTCTGGTGGCCAAAATAGGACTTCCCATATATAAATCTTTACCTCCGGACCATTACGGAACTCCTCGTGACATCCGGGATCTCATCCGGGACTCCGAACAACATTCGGTAACTGCACACTAATTCCCATAACAACTCTAGCGTCACCGAACCTTAAGTGTGTAGACCCTACGGGTTCGGGAATCATGCAGACATGACCGAGACAGCTCTCTGGCCAATAACCAACAGCGGGATCTGGATACCCTTGTTGGCTCCCACATGTTCCATGATGATCTCATCGGATGAACCACGATGTAAAGGATTCAAGCAATCCCGTATACAATTCCCTTTGTCAATCGGTACGTTACTTGCCCGAGATTCGATCGTCGGTATCCCAATACCTCGTTCAATCGCGTTACCGGCAAGTCACTTTACTCGTTCCGTAATGCATGATCCCGTGACTAACTACTTAGTCACATCGATCTCATTATGATGATGCATTACCGAGTGGGCCCAGAGATACCTCTCCGTCACACGGAGTGACAAATCCCAGTCTCAATTCGTGCCAACCCAACAGACACTTTCGGAGATACCCGTAGTGCACCTTTATAGCCACCCAGTTACGTTGTGATGTTTGGCACACCCAAAGCATTCCTACGATATCCGGGAGTTGCACAATCTCATGGTCTAAGGAAATGATACTTGACATTAGAAAAGCTTTTAGCAAACGAACTACACGATCTTGTGCTATGCTTAGGATTGGGTCTTGTCCATCACATCATTCTCCTAATGATGTGATGCCGTTATCAATGACATCCAATGTCCATGGTCAGGAAACCATAACCATCTATTGATCATCGAGCTAGTCAACTAGAGGCTCACTAGGGACATGTTGTGGTCTATGTATTCACACATGTATTACGGTTTCTAGTTAATACAATTATAGCATGAACAATAGACAATTATCATGAACAAGGAAATATAATAATAACCATTTTATTATTGCCTCTAGGGCATATTTCCAACAGATACAATTTCACATTATGATGGCTAACTAAAAAAGATGGAAAGACATAGTTCAAAATATGATGACTATGTAAACAGGATGACATGATATAACTATATAATGTGTTTATTAAATAGGTTGGCGTGCCATAATTCACATACATGCCGCCTATGGAAACATGATAGCATGATATAATTCCCGGATAGAATGACATACTTCAAAATATGATGACTGTAAACACTAAATAGGATGAGATGATATAACTATATGATGTCTTTATTAAATGGGTTGCCATGCCATAATTCAGATAGATGTTGTGTATGTAAACATGATGGCATGATATAATTCAAATATATGATTTATATAGTAAGCAAGTAAGCATATGGAAATCCATATATGATGTAAAAACTAAGCAATGCAAGACAACATGCATGGCATGGGTAATATAACCCTGCCAAGTTTGAGCATAGACCTCAGGGGGGAAATAGGACTGGTCATCAGTCTCTGAATCCTCCTCTGAGGAGCTCTCTGTATCCAGCAAGATGTCTGCTTCAGCAGGTAGCATTGTCTGCTCTGAATACCTTGTTTTCACTCCAGATACTTCCATCACCGCTTTAAATGGCTGATGCACAGGAAGAGTAGTTGAATATACAAACGTTGTCGACAAATGGAACACGTAATACAAAAAATGATAGCATGATATAATTCACATACATGATGATTGGCTCAACAACATGGCATTGCATAATTCACATATATAATGCCTTTGCAACAAGATAGCATTGCATAATTCACATATATAATGTCTTGCAACAAGATAGCAATGCATAATTCACATATATGGTAATTAGACACTAAACAGGTGGCATTCACACAAAGCATGTCTAAACTAATGAAATGACATCGCAATGCAAGACACCATACACATGATATGAGCAACATAACCCTGCCAAGTTAATTAGAGCGTACACCTCGGGGGGGGGGGATAGGACTGGTCATCTGTCTGTGAATCCTCCTCTGAGGAGTTATCCATAACCAGCGAGATATGCGCTTCGTCAGATAGCATAGCCTGCTCTGAGGACCTTGTTTTCACTCCAGAATTTTCCATCACCGTGTCAAATGGCTGATGCACATGAAGAGTAGTTGAATGTACTAACATTGTTGACAAATGTAATACTTAACAAAAAGAAAGGATGGCCTGATATAATTCACATATAAGATAACTAGCTAAGCAGGATGGCATTGAAAAAATCACCTATAGGATGCCTGGCTAAACAAGATGGCATTGCATAATTCACATAAACGATGAATAAACTAAACAGATGGCATTCACACAAAGCATGTCTAAACTAAGCAGTTGACATATTTGATGTATAAAGTAAGCAATGCAAGGCACCATATGCATGATATAACCAACATCAGCATGCCAAGTTAGAGCGAAGACCTCATGGGGTAAATAGGAGTGGTCTTCTGCTTTTGAACCCCCCTCAGAACAGTTATCTTCCTCTTGATTATGATCCAAAATGGGTGGAGGGGGCTGCCTTTGCGCCCACCATGGAGCGATGTCTGCATGAAATTTTATTGCCACGCAAGGCTCGTCTCTTTTGCTCTACATGTTCAGTTCCATTGTGTACAATAACTGACATGCATAGGAGTAAAACATAGTGAGATTATGTAAGGAGTGCATGCACAAATCCAGAGTGGTGGTAGCAAACTGTGGATAGACCCAAAACCAATGATAGCAGGCAGATAATATCTTTAGTTAAAAAATACAGATAATGGCTCCTTTAATGTTTGTTTGCACCCAACGTCAAACTCATAGTAGACACCCAAGATTAACCAGATAGTAGACATATAGTACTAATTGCTGCCCCGATATGCACCCCACAACCATTTAAAAACTCAAGTTTCAGCATAAGTTTGGACCTGACTCGGAGTCTAATAGGTGAACACGACAATAAAGTAGCATGTCATCATATTAAGTGATGCATAACGTAAGCAGACACGGAAGAGTGCGACCTCTCTTGCATGTAGTCCTCAAGGTCATCTTCTCAGTTGATGATGGTAATGCAATTGTCGTGGCTGCCGGCGGCGGGGAAGAAGATCTGAGGCGGCAAAACACAGTCTGGAGAGCGGATCCCTACTGTGGTGAACCCTTCCGTCGTTGGAGCAGCTGAGCTGGGGTGGAACACAGCACCGCAGGAGCAGGACAAACCACACAAGGTTTTCTTTGACACATATCTGTAATAGAAGTAATTGTGTAAGGGCTTGTTTGAATTTGAGGATTCTAACAATGTAGGGATAGGAAATAGACAGGAATAATATAGGAATGCACGTGCAAAACAGAGAATTTAAAAACACAGGATTTGTGCCAACCTGGGTGTTTGGTTCACAAGAATTGGAAGATCACATGATGCAAAGAAGTATGGTGAGATTAAGTCAAACCACAAGAAGTGTACAACCTCTTTGGCGAAGCCATGTCGATCTCAGCGTGATTGGGTTGGCCGGTGAGGATGCTCTGGCTGACTTGGCTATCGGAGGAGGGGAAGAAGATCTTAGGCGTCTGCAGATGGAGCCCGAGGTACTGCTCTGCTGTGATGGAGGGTTTCGTCGTTGGAGCAACTCTAGTGAGTTGTACAACGCCGGCTAAAGCAGGACAAGAGAGACAACGTTAACCTGATTGGAATTCTAATAGCATCTCCAATAGATGACCTTAAATACGTAACCACAAAGTGCTAAATGTATACATCAGCCACTCATCTTTGAACTTAACTGTCAAAACTGAATTTAATTGTCGAAACTGAACTTAACTGTCGAAACTGAATTTTGCTGTTGAAACTGAATTTTACTGTCGAAACTGAACGCACTAGAGGTGAGGCTACACGTCAGTCGACTGACTTTTTCATCTCTGGTCAGTCGATTTTGCATCCGTTGGATACGAAATCAAGGGCCTGCAGTTCATCTTCAACCTCCACCCCCTGAGCCGCCAGCCACCACCGGCCAAACAGTCGCCCCGCCCACCCCGAAAACACTCCCCACCACCGGTCCGCCGCCGCCCCGGCCATCCCTCTAGGCCCCCTCGTGCCGAGCTTTTTCTCCGGCGATCCCCACACCACCGCCCCACCACTACCGGCGACCACCTGCACCACCCTGAACCCTAAGATAGATAGTGGGGTACTT